>NC_091460.1:2324594-2479594 GCF_027789765.1 Dendropsophus ebraccatus | reverse complement strand
GGTGTAAGAGGTATAGGTGTGAGAGTCGGTGATGCTCCCCCAGGGACAGCTTAGGTGTCATTTCCAGTATTTCTTTCCATTGACCTTCTTCTATAGGGCCGACATCCGCCTCCCATTTTTCCCGCAATGTAAGTGGGTACCTATCTAAATACTTGGAGATAATGTGGCGGTATAAACAGGAAATAAGCCCTTTAGTGGAATCCGATTCCCCAACAATATTCATAGGCGGCAGATATTGTACCCCCGACATTAGAACCTCCCCCTCCGCTTCACATGCATGACGTAATTGTAGGTATTTATAAAATTGCGTATGGGGCAGAACAAATTGGCTCTGTAATTGATCAAAACGCTTCAACTGCCCTCCATCATATAACTGCATTATTTTCCGAATCCCGGCATCTCTCCAGGTGGCAAATCCCTCCAGGAAGTGTAAATCCCCTAGCCACGGAGTGTCCCAGATGGAGGTGTACGGTGTATACCCTGTGATACCATATAGATCTCCAAGCTTCCACCACATCTTATGAATTAGCAATAATGTTGGTATTTGTGGGGAGAGCAGCAGTATCCTTTTGGCCTCCAAAGTCTCAAACAGGTAGTCAGAGTGTAGGTGATAACTAATCAATACTTTATTTTGGTCCCCTCCGTCATCCAGCTCCCATCCCTTCAGGTGTTGTAGTTGAGCTGCCAGGAAGTACATGGCAGCATTAGGGATCGCCAAACCCCCGTCAGTCTTGGATCGCTGTAATGTGTCTAATTTAATGCGTGGATGCTGGGATCCCCAAATCAGGGCGCGAAAAATAGCATGTATCTAATGGAAAAGACGAGATGGAAGCCACACAGGAGAGTTATGTAAAATATATAGTAATTGCGGCATCCAAATCATCTTCACTAAGTTCGCCCTTCCCACCACAGACAGAGGCAATTTGCGCCAGACAGCTAGCTTTTGCTGAAATTTATATATCAGGGGTGTCACATTCAATTTTTCGTAGGCCCTAACATCCCTAGAAACAGTAACTCCCAGGTATTTAAAGGTGCGGACACACCTCAGTGGGATGGCAGGACCCAACTGTAAACTATCCTCTGAGTCTATGGGCATAATAACTGATTTGTCCCAATTTACAATAAGGCCTGAATAAGTCCCGAATTCATTTATTATGGACATCGCAGTAGAAAGGGAGGAGGAAGAATCACTGAGATACAGCAATAAATCATCAGCGTATAACGCCAGTTTATCCTCCCTCAATCCCCTCCTAAAGCCAGTCACTCCAGGATGCGAGCGCAATAGGGAGGCTAGGGGTTCTATAGCCAGCGCAAACAGTAGCGGCAAGATCGGGCAGCCCTGCCGTGTCCCCCGGTGAAGCGGGAAAGCCGGCGACAACCCTCCATTTATCCGCAGGCGCGCCATTGGGGCCGAATACAGTAATTGTATAGCTGATAGGAAAACCGGTCCAAATCCCATCCTCTGCAACACCGCCCACAGATATGGCCATTCGACGCTGTCAAATGCTTTGACAGCGTCCAATGAACAAATCACCCTAGACCCCGGGTTCTCCACTGGTAACTGCAAGTTAAGGTGTAGCCTACGTATATTCAAGGCCGTAGATCTGGCAGGGATGAACCCCGTCTGATCAGGATGTATCAGAAATGAGATAATCCCCGAGAGACGGGTGGCCAGGGCTTTAGCTATAATTATGATATCCACCGGAAGTAGGGAGATGGGCCTATAGGAGTCTGGTACTAGAGGGTCCTTCCCGGGCTTTGGCAAGACTACTATTATCGCCTCCTGCATCGACTCGGGCAGAGTGCCCGACTCCATGGAGGCATTCCATAGTTCCAGCAATTTAGGGAGTAAGGGCTTCCCCACAGACTTATACAATTTCACCGGGAACCCATCTGCTCCGGGGGCTTTATAATTATGTAGAGAAGCTGCTGCAGCCTCCAGGTCCTCTAGGGACAATGGTGCGTCCAGGAAATCCCGTTGTTCTAGTGTGAGAGTTGGTAAGGGTATGTCAAGTAAAAATTGCGTAAGTTGGGCCGTTGTCACCTCTAAATGGGAAGAGTAAAGTGTTAGATAATAGCGTCGGAACACCCCCAGTATGTCATGTAGTGTCGTCACCGCCACCCCCTCCTGGTTTTGGATGCTAGTGATGTAGGTGGCGTCCCTTTGGGCATTGGCTACCACTGCCAGAATGTGTCCCGCCTTCTCCCCCTCCACAAAAAAGGAATGCTTGGCAAATGTACGTTTCTGGGCTGCAGATTCCATGTCGAATATGTTAGGCGCCGTATGGGCAGCTCGGAGTCTCCGAGCCGTAGCCTCAGTTGGTTGTAAGATATGCTGTTCCTCCCGTTCCCTCAGACCCTTCAGAAGATCCTGACGTAACTGCCCCCTCCTCCTCTTTGCCCCCGTGATACGCTGGATAAAATGTCCCCGGAGATATGCCTTCATGGCATCCCACTCCACCCGGAGAGATACCGAGCCCCCATTTAAAGCAAAATACTCCTCCACTACCGGTACCACAGTAGCCGGATCTAGGACTGTCAGCCAGTGCGGATTCAGTCTCCACAGACTCCTGCCGACCGCCCCAGATCCAGGGTGCGTCATTTGAAGTTTCAAGGGCGAGTGATCCGAGAGGGCCCTGGGGAGATAATCCACGCAGGTTATTTGATTTAACAGTGGGGCAGAGCATATAGCTAGATCTATTCTGGACAGAGAGTGATGTGTGGAAGAGTAACAGGAGTAACTCCGCTCACCCGGATGCTTAAGACGCCAAACATCTGAGAGGGACAGTTCCACCAGCATTTTCCCCAAGGGAGTGGTAGAGGCCCCTGGGCTCACAGAACCCATACTACATTTATCCATCGAGGGGTCAATCACCATATTAAAGTCTCCCACTATCAAGATAGGTGCATCCGGGTGCGCGGCGCCAAACTCCATCACCCTATTCAACACCGTGCAACCGTACGGGGGAGGGACATATACTGCACTTAAGATGCATCTAATTCCATAGATAACACAGTATAAACAGACATATCTACCATTCTGATCAATTTTACTGTCCATGCATGTGAAGGGAATATCCTTGTGAACCAATATGCTCACCCCTCTAGAGTACTGAGTGTACACAGAGTGGTAACTCCACCCCACCCAAGCCCGCCTCAGATGTTGTATAGTGTCAGCAGTTAGATGCGTTTCCTGAACACACAGCACCACAGGATGATGCTGCCGCAGGGAATCAAACATTGCATACCGCTTATCCGCATCCCCCAGGCCCCGCACATTCCAAGAGATCACCGTAAGCTTACCAGCCATATTCACCCTTTAGCATATTAATGGGACGGTAGTACTGTACAGTAGGCATATCATTAATCCTATAATACACATTCCATTGCAAGTAATGAAGCTCATAAAATGAAGAAAAAAATAGCCACTGGGTGGCAGTAGCGCACAGGTCTCGGAGCACAACAAGCACAGTGAAAGAAATAAGGCACCATGTGGAATCAAAAAAAGAAAAACAGAGGGAAAAAAAGAGCCCCCAAGTAAAACATAACCGTGTATCCAGGAACAAAAGGGTCTGCTCCCAAAAAATCTGCAGACCGGGGCACCAGTCCTCCATAGCCACAGGACAGTGAACAGTCAGTCAGCTGCGGTGCTGCATACAGAGAGCATAACAGGTCCCACTTGAAACAGGAGAAATGAAATCCCGCGGGCCAGCAGGAGCAAATAAATGGCAGAAAATACTTGTACGTCAATACTTATCAGACACTTGGGAGTCCTCCGAGGGCACCAAATCTTAAGGCGAGGTAGTTTTGTCCGGGTCTCAGGCTGGCGCATCTTGGTTGCGAGGGCTGCGCCTTCCACGAAGATGCTGTTCCTCCTGATCCAGCCAACGCATCGCATCTCTTGGGGAGGTGAAGAAATGGGTATCCCCTGCCGCAACAACCCGTAACTTGGCAGGGTATAGCATAGCATAAGGTACTTGCAGGGTACGCAGCCTCCTCTTCACCTCAATAAACTGGGCACGCTGTTTCTGAACTTCCGCAGAGTGGTCAGGAAAGAAGGAGATTTTACTGCCGTTAATAGCTGCGTCCGGAGAATTCCGAGCCGCCCTCAATATGGTGTCACGGTCCCGATAATGAAGCAATTTCACTAGGACTGCCCGAGGTGGGGAACCAGGTGGAAGAGGTCGCATAGGTACTCTGTGAGCCCTCTCCACCGCATACATTGGGGACAGATTATCCTTCCCAAATACCTCAGCAAGCCACGTTTCAAAATATTCCGTGGGATTTGTGCCCTCAACTCTCTCTGGCACTCCCACAAGTCTCACATTATTCCTTCTCAGACGATTCTCTAAGTCATCCGTTTTCAGTAGTAACTGAGAAAGTAGCTGATCATGTTTTCGGGAAGTGGATGCAATGGGTGCAACTTTGTCCTCCAGATCTCCCACCCTATGTTCCACCTCGGTGGTCCTGTCACTGACTTTACGTAAATCCTGGCGGAGAAACCCCACTTCACCCTGCAGGCTGCCAATTTGTTGTGTAAGAGTGGAGATTGCAGTATTGCATTTAGAAATAGAGGAATTGCATTGTGCTACAGCGTGGAGAATGTCCCTCAGTGTGGGCTCCTGAGCATGGGCTGTCTCTGTGCATAGAGATAGAGCACTGCACTGCTTTGCAGCTCCTGCCAGGGAATCAGAGCTCTCCTCCCTCTCCTCTCCTCTCCTCTGCAGCCCTCCACAATAGCAGCTCCTAATGGGGCATTTTCTATGGGGCACTCCTCAATGTCCTCCCCTTCCTCATGATCATACCGGACACAGTTGTGGGTCATCCGGGGGGTCGGCGGCTTCTGGAACTCGGCCAGCCTGGCAGCCGTCCCTGTAGTGAGCAGCCGTGTGGAGCGCGGTGTGTGAGGCGGCGGGTCAGCGCCATCTTGAATCTCTCGGCCGCCCGCTCCGGCCGTCGATTTCGTCTTCTTAGACGTCCCGCCGGCCATGGTTTCCGCACCGGATCGGTTTCTGGGGATCTGTGTACCCCTGGGAGGATTGCTGGGAAGTTTGGTGGCCTGCAGGAGGATGTAAACGCCGGTAAGCAGCGGGACCCGCCGGAGCTCTCAGGTCACACGTCTGCTCACATGCCCGGCCAGGCTCCGCCCCCTTCTCTATCAGCTCTTTATGGGGAACTATATCAAAAGCTTTGCTGAAGTCCAGATAGGCGATATCCCCAGCACCTTCTTCCAGCACTTTTGTGGTATATTCAAAGAAATCATTGAGATTAGTCTGACATGATCGGCCCGCAGTAAAGCCGTGCTGGTTTGGATCCATCAAATTGCTGATTGTTAGGTGATCCATTATCTTCTTTTTTAGAAGAGTTTCCATCATTTTCACTACTACAGATGTCAGGCTCACTGGCCTGTAGTCACTGGGCTCTTCTCTAGTCCCCTTATTGTGGATTGGTATAACATTGGCCATTCTCCAATCATCGGGGACATCTCCTGTTAGCAGGGATTGGTTATACAGATCAGTCAGGGGGACAACAATCACAGATCCGAGTTCTTTAAGAACCCTGGGATGGACGCCATCTGGACCCATCGCCTTATTCAGCTTTAAACAGCCAAGTTCCTCTGCAACTTCAGCCTCTGAAAATACTGGAGCTAAACCCATATAGCTGGAGGCAATGCTGTGTCCAACCATCCTGTGATTGTGAAGGCCGCCTTCTGAAAACACTGAGCAGAAGTAACTATTCAAATAGTCAGCGACCGCCTTATCTCCATCAATAAACGTATTCTCCTCATTACTTATTTTAGTAATGCTGCAGCCATTCTTCTTCTTCTTCCTGTCACTTATAAATCTAAAGAAGGTTTTATTCCCCGCAGTAACAGATTTTGCCATTTCTTCTTCTTTTGAGGCTTTAGCAGCATATATCTGCTTTGCCTCCTTCTGTATACTTTTATACGTCTCTCTGTCAGCTTCATTCCCAGTCTTTGTATATTTCCTATAGGATGATATGTCTCCTTCTGTATACTTTTATAAGTCTCTCTGTCAGCTTCACTCCCAGTCTCTGTATACGTCCTATCGGATGATATGTCTCCTTCTGTATACTTTTATATGTCTCTCTGTCAGCTACCCCCCCCAGGCTCTGTATACCTCCTATAGGATGATATGTCTCCTTCTGTATACTTTTATACATCTCTCTGTCAGCTTCATTCCCAGTCTTTGTATATTTCCTATCGGATGATATGTCTCCTTCTGTATACTTTTATAAGTCTCTCTGTCAGCTTCACTCCCAGTCTCTGTATACGTCCTATCGGATGATATGTCTCCTTCTGTATACTTTTATATGTCTCTCTGTCAGCTACCCCCCCAGGCTCTGTATACCTCCTATAGGATGATATGTCTCCTTCTGTATAATTTTATACGTCTCTCTGTCAGCTTCATTCCCAGTCTTTATATATTTCCTATCGGATGATATGTCTCCTTCTGTATATATTTATACATCTCTCTGTCAGCTTCATTCCCAGTCTCTGTATACCTCCTATAGGATGATATGTCTTCTTCTGTATACTTTTATACGTCTCTCTGTCAGCTTCATTCCCAGTTTCCTTATACTTCCTATACGCTGCGTTTTTTCCTTTTACAATGGCCTTAACCTCTCTAGTAAACCATAATGGATTCTTCTTCCTTTTACTTTTGCTAACTTCTCGTACATGTAGTCTAGTTGCCTTTAATATGGCATTTTTTAATTCTGCCCACTGAGTGCTCGCTCCCGATGTTTTATCCCACCCTCTTAATTCTTTATCTAAATCCTCACCCATTTTCATAAAATCCTCTACAGACTGCTCCTACCGCAAAGGGTCATTCAGTATAGGATTTAACACATTACACATTCACTGATACATGGGGATAATGCTGATGATACGGCCAATCTAAGCCTCTAACTTTGCCCCCCCCCCCCCCCCCGGAGGCCATGCCTACCCTCAGGCCGCACGCATGGTTACCAGAACTAGCCCACTGCGGCTTTAGCCCAGGATAAAACCCTGAAATTACCCATCATCTCGGGCGGCCGTCCTTTATGTTAGTGGTGGTTTTCTAGGACCCTCATAAGGGCATCCGCAGTGTCCAGGACCACCGTCCATGTGGCTAGGCCTAGGATGGCTCCTGTGCAGAATTTGTAATAGGATAATAGGATGTGTTAGTGTAAGGTGTGTACTCTCCGATATCAGGACCTCCAGGAAGCTTGACAAGTCAGAGAGAAAGTCTGCTCAACAGCACCCCCTCCACTATACACAGGAGAGACACTAATCCCCTTCTACCAACACTACTACCACCATCCTCCTCCTCCACACTGCAGATATTCATTTACACCCAATGACCATCTCCCCCTCCTTACACTGCCAATCAGGCCTGAAATTCATCTCATCTTCTGCCTCATCTTTAACCTCAACTTTAATCTCCATCAGATCTTCATCCTACACAGAGGGGGAAAAAACATGTCAAATAAACCTGTGGTCAATCACCAACAATTGTGTGCACATTGTGGCCTCATCTACCTGCTGATTGTCCAGAGGGAAATGTTCCAGCAGACAGTCCTGGGAATACAGAGGACGGGGACATCTCTCTGGTGGATTCCTGTCACTGTCATCTGTAGAGAACACACAGGGAGCCAAATCCATTATACACTGCTACATGTCATCAGGAGGAGGATGGGAGGAGGAGGATGATGATCTAGGGGCCCCTCCCCCCTGCTCTCTAGAATCAGGAAGGTCTCCTCTTACCTTGTGCTGTGAGGCCGGGCGGCTGATCCTCCATCATGAGCGGCTGCTCCCCCCGGTACAGATCCTTGTGTCCTGATACAGGAAGGAAAAAAAGTTATTTCACATATGACACAAAGTAACATCCCTCCTCCTGTAAGCTTACCTTACTGCTGGGGTCACACTGATAGTAACACAATGTAACACCCCTCCTCCTGTAAGCTTACCTTACTGCTGGGGGGGTCACACACTGATAGTAACACAATGTAACATCCCTCCTCCTGTAAGCTTACCTTACTGCTGGGGGAGTCACACACTGATAGTAACACAATGTAACATCCCTCCTCCTGTAAGCTTACCTTACTGCTGGGGTCACACTGATAGTAACACAATGTAACACCCCTCCTCCTGTAAGCTTACCTTACTGCTGGGGTCACACACTGATAGTAACACAATGTAACATCCCTCCTCCTGTAAGCTTACCTTACTGCTGGGGTCACACACTGATAGTAACACAATGTAACATCCCTCCTCCTGTAAGCTTACCTTACTACTGGGGGGGTCACACACTGATAGTAACACAATGTAACATCCCTCCTCCTGTAAGCTTACCTTACTGCTGGGGTCACACTGATAGTAACACAATGTAACACCCCTCCTCCTGTAAGCTTACCTTACTGCTGGGGTCACACACTGATAGTAACACAATGTAACATCCCTCCTCCTGTAAGCTTACCTTACTGCTGGGGTCACACACTGATAGTAACACAATGTAACATCCCTCCTCCTGTAAGCTTACCTTACTGCTGGGGGGGTCACACTGATAGTAACACAATGTAACATCCCTCCTCCTGTAAGCTTACCTTACTGCTGGGGGGTCACACACTGATAGTAACACAATGTAACATCCCTCCTACTGTAAGCTTACCTTACTGCTGGGGTAGGGCTGGGCGATATGGGCCAAAATCAATATCGCGATTAATCGCACATGTAGCCGCGGTAACGATAACTGAACGATAATTATGACACGCCCCTTTTTGCAAACCACACCCACTTGCTATGAAAAACTGTCAATATCAAAAAAGTAAAAAACTCACTGAGCATGACTATACAGGGGTGGCGGACAGGGGTGTATAACTATACAGGGGACGGATAGGGGTGTATGACTATACGGGGGGGGGGTGGACAGGGGTGTATGACTATACAGGCGGGGGGTGGACAGGGGTGTATGACTATACAGGAGGGATAGGGGTATATGACTATACAGGGGGGATAGGGGTGTATGACTATACATTGGGGGGGGGGGATGGGGGTGTATGACTATACAGGGGGGGTAGGGGTGTATGACTATACAGGGGGGACCGACAGGGGTGTATGACTATACAGGGGGGATAGGGGTGTATGACTATACAGGCGGGGTGGGCGGACAGGGGTGTATGACTATACAGGGGGGGTGGGCGGACAGGGGTGTATGACTATACAGGCGGGGTGGGCGGGCAGGGGTGTATGACTATACAGGGGGGACGGACAGGGGTGTATGACTATACAGGGGGGGGGGACAGGGGTGTATGACTATACAGGGGGGGGGACAGGGGTGTATGACTATACAGGGGGGGGGGGGGACAGGGGTGTATGACTATACAGGGGGGGGGGGGACAGGGGTGTATGACTATACAGGGGGGGGGGGGGACAGGGGTGTATGACTATACAGGGGGGGGGGGGGGACAGGGGTGTATGACTATACAGGGGGGGGACAGGGGTGTATGACTATACAGGGGGGGACAGGGGTGTATGACTATACAGGGGGGGCGGAGAGGGGTGTATGACTATACAGGGGGGGGACAGGGGTGTATGACTATACAGGCGGGGCGGAGAGGGGTGTATGACTATACAGGGGGGGGACAGGGGTGTATGACTATACAGGGGGGGACAGGGGTGTATGACTATACAGGGGGGGACAGGGGTGTATGACTATACAGCGGGGGGGGGACAGGGGTGTATGACTATACAGAGGGGGGACAGGGGTGTATGACTATACAGGGGGGGGACAGGGGTGTATGACTATACAGGGGGGGGGGGGAACAGGGGTGTATGACTATACAGGGGGGGCAGAGAGGGGTGTATGACTATACAGGGGGGGGACAGGGGTGTATGACTATACAGGCGGGGCGGAGAGGGGTGTATGACTATACAGGGGGGGGGGACAGGGGTGTATGACTATACAGGGGGGGACAGGGGTGTATGACTATACAGCGGGGGGGGGGGGGGACAGGGGTGTATGACTATACAGAGGGGGGACAGGGGTGTATGACTATACAGGGGGGGACAGGGGTGTATGACTATACAGCGGGGGGGGGGGGGCAGACAGGGGTATATGACTATACAGGGCGGCGGATAGGGGTGTATTACTATACAGGGAAATGTAGTTCCCTTAGAAACAGTACAGGGCTGTAGCATAGGAGGAATGAATGGGCTGCAGCAGGATGTCTCCTATAACTTATCCTGCCTGCTGCAGCCCATTATTCCTCCTATGCTACACTCCTGTACTGTTACTTAGGGAAGTACAGGACAGCAGCCCCCAAATGCTGCTCCTCCAGCTCTGACACGCCGGCGTCCCTGCACACACAGGAAACATGGGCAGTGTTCGCCGGCCGGGTGTGTGGGGGAGGAGCCTCGGAGGGGAAAGGTGGGGGGCCTCGGACAGGACGGGACCAGTGGGGGGCATCGGACGGGACTGGACCGCTGGGGGTGGGGTGGTATCGGACAGGTGAGGAGCCTCAGACGGGACCGGACGGGTAAGGAGGGCGGGCGCTTGGACGGGACTTGCGGGGGGCGGGGCCTTCTTACACTGCTGCTCCTCCACCACCTCCCGCTCTGATATTAGCGCCCCTGCACATAATGTACAGCGCTAATGCCAGGCGGCGTGCGTGTGTGCGGGGGGCGCTCTCACAGGACGGGCGCAGTGAGGGGGCACTCTAACAGGGAGATAGAAAAGTAAAAATACCGCAGATACCGTCCTGGCTAAGTTGAGGTCGGTTAACCGACGCCAGTGACGGTATCGGTATTTTTGCGGTATACCGCCCAGCCCTATGCTGGGGTCACACTGATAGTAACACAATGTAACATCCCTCCTACTGTAAGCTTACCTTACTGCTGGGGGGGGGGGGGGGGGTCACACTGATAGTAACACAATGTAACACCCCTCCTCCTGTAAGCTTACCTTACTGCTGGGGGGTCACACACTGATAGTAACACAATGTAACATCCCTCCTCCTGTAAGCTTACCTTACTGCTGGGGGGTCACACACTGATAGTAACACAATGTAACATCCCTCCTCCTGTAAGCTTACCTTACTGCTGGGGGGGTCACACACTGATAGTAACACAATGTAACATCCCTCCTCCTGTAAGCTTACCTTACTGCTGGGGGGGTCACACACAGATAGTAACACAATGTAACATCCCTCCTCCTGTAAGCTTACCTTACTGCTGGGGGGGGGGGGGGGTCACACTGATAGTAACACAATGTAACATCCCTCCTCCTGTAAGCTTACCTTACTGCTGGGGTCACACTGATAGTAACACAATGTAACACTCCTCCTCCTGTAAGCTTACCTTACTGCTGGGGGGGTCACACACTGATAGTAACACAATGTAACATCCCTCCTCCTGTAAGCTTACCTTACTGCTGGGGGGGTCACACACTGATAGTAACACAATGTAACATCCCTCCTCCTGTAAGCTTACCTTACTGCTGGGGTCACACTGATAGTAACACAATGTAACATCCCTCCTCCTGTAAGCTTACCTTACTGCTGGGGTCACACTGATAGTAACACAATGTAACACCCCTCCTCCTGTAAGCTTACCTTACTGCTGGGGTCACACACTGATAGTAACACAATGTAACATCCCTCCTCCTGTAAGCTTACCTTACTGCTGGGGTCACACACTGATAGTAACACAATGTAACACCCCTCCTCCTGTAAGCTTACCTTACTGCTGGGGTCACACACTGATAGTAACACAATGTAACATCCCTCCTCCTGTAAGCTTACCTTACTACTGGGGGGGTCACACACTGATAGTAACACAATGTAACATCCCTCCTCCTGTAAGCTTACCTTACTGCTGGGGTCACACTGATAGTAACACAATGTAACACCCCTCCTCCTGTAAGCTTACCTTACTGCTGGGGTCACACACTGATAGTAACACAATGTAACATCCCTCCTCCTGTAAGCTTACCTTACTGCTGGGGTCACACACTGATAGTAACACAATGTAACATCCCTCCTCCTGTAAGCTTACCTTACTGCTGGGGGGGTCACACTGATAGTAACACAATGTAACATCCCTCCTCCTGTAAGCTTACCTTACTGCTGGGGGGTCACACACTGATAGTAACACAATGTAACATCCCTCCTACTGTAAGCTTACCTTACTGCTGGGGGGTCACACTGATAGTAACACAATGTAACATCCCTCCTCCTGTAAGCTTACCTTACTGCTGGGGTAGGGCTGGGCGATATGGGCCAAAATCAATATCGCGATTAATCGCACATGTAGCCGCGGTAACGATAACTGAACGATAATTATGACACGCCCCTTTTTGCAAACCACACCCACTTGCTATGAAAAACTGTCAATATCAAAAAAGTAAAAAACTCACTGAGCATGACTATACAGGGGTGGCGGACAGGGGTGTATAACTATACAGGGGGCGGATAGGGGTGTATGACTATACGGGGGGGGGGGGGTGGACAGGGGTGTATGACTATACAGGCGGGGGGTGGACAGGGGTGTATGACTATACAGGAGGGAGAGGGGTATATGACTATACAGGGGGGATAGGGGTGTATGACTATACATTGGGGGGGGGGGATGGGGGTGTATGACTATACAGGGGGGGTAGGGGTGTATGACTATACAGGGGGGACCGACAGGGGTGTATGACTATACAGGGGGGATAGGGGTGTATGACTATACAGGCGGGGTGGGCGGACAGGGGTGTATGACTATACAGGCGGGGTGGGCGGACAGGGGTGTATGACTATACAGGCGGGGTGGGCGGGCAGGGGTGTATGACTATACAGGGGGGACGGACAGGGGTGTATGACTATACAGGGGGGGGACAGGGGTGTATGACTATACAGGGGGGGGGACAGGGGTGTATGACTATACAGGGGGGGGGACAGGGGTGTATGACTATACAGGGGGGGGACAGGGGTGTATGACTATACAGGGGGGGGGGGGGGGGACAGGGGTGTATGACTATACAGGGGGGGGACAGGGGTGTATGACTATACAGGGGGGGACAGGGGTGTATGACTATACAGGGGGGGACAGGGGTGTATGACTATACAGGGGGGGCGGAGAGGGGTGTATGACTATACAGGGGGGGGACAGGGGTGTATGACTATACAGGCGGGGCGGAGAGGGGTGTATGACTATACAGGGGGGGACAGGGGTGTATGACTATACAGGGGGGGACAGGGGTGTATGACTATACAGGGGGGGGACAGGGGTGTATGACTATACAGGGGGGACGGACAGGGGTGTATGACTATACAGCGGGGGGGGGACAGGGGTGTATGACTATACAGAGGGGGGACAGGGGTGTATGACTATACAGGGGGGGGACAGGGGTGTATGACTATACAGGGGGGGGAACAGGGGTGTATGACTATACAGGGGGGGCAGAGAGGGGTGTATGACTATACAGGGGGGGACAGGGGTGTATGACTATACAGGGGGGGACAGGGGTGTATGACTATACAGGCGGGGCGGAGAGGGGTGTATGACTATACAGGGGGGGGGGGACAGGGGTGTATGACTATACAGGGGGGGGACAGGGGTGTATGACTATACAGCGGGGGGGGGGGGGGACAGGGGTGTATGACTATACAGAGGGGGGACAGGGGTGTATGACTATACAGGGGGGGACAGGGGTGTATGACTATACAGCGGGGGGGGGGGGACAGGGGTGTATGACTATACAGAGGGGGGACAGGGGTGTATGACTATACAGGGGGGGGGCAGACAGGGGTATATGACTATACAGGGCGGCGGATAGGGGTGTATTACTATACAGGGAAATGTAGTTCCCTTAGAAACAGTACAGGGCTGTAGCATAGAAGGAATGAATGGGCTGCAGCAGGATGTCTCCTATAACTTATCCTGCCTGCTGCAGCCCATTATTCCTCCTATGCTACACTCCTGTACTGTTACTTAGGGAAGTACAGGACAGCCGCCCCCAAATGCTGCTCCTCCAGCTCTGACACGCCGGCGTCCCTGCACACACAGGAAACATGGGCAGTGTTCGCCGGCCGGGTGTGTGGGGGAGGAGCCTCGGAGGGGAAAGGTGGGGGGCCTCGGACAGGACGGGACCAGTGGGGGGCATCGGACGGGACTGGACCGCTGGGGGTGGGGTGGTATCGGACAGGTGAGGAGCCTCAGACGGGACCGGACGGGTAAGGAGGGCGGGCGCTTGGACGGGACTTGCGGGGGGCGGGGCCTTCTTACACTGCTGCTCCTCCACCACCTCCCGCTCTGATATTAGCGCCCCTGCACATAATGTACAGCGCTAATGCCAGGCGGCGTGCGTGTGTGCGGGGGGCGCTCTCACAGGACGGGCGCAGTGAGGGGGCACTCTAACAGGGAGATAGAAAAGTAAAAATACCGCAGATACCGTCCTGGCTAAGTTGAGGTCGGTTAACCGACGCCAGTGACGGTATCGGTATTTTTGCGGTATACTGCCCAGCCCTATGCTGGGGTCACACTGATAGTAACACAATGTAACACCCCTCCTCCTGTAAGCTTACCTTACTGCTGGGGTCACACACTGATAGTAACACAATGTAACACCCCTCCTCCTGTAAGCTTACCTTACTGCTGGGGGGGGGGGGTCACACACTGATAGTAACACAATGTAACACCCCTCCTCCTGTAAGCTTACCTTACTGCTGGGGTCACACTGATAGTAACACAATGTAACATCCCTCCTCCTGTAAGCTTACCTTACTGCTGGGGGGGTCACACTGATAGTAACACAATGTAACATCCCTCCTCCTGTAAGCTTACCTTACTGCTGGGGGGGTCACACACTGATAGTAACACAATGTAACATCCCTCCTCCTGTAAGCTTACCATACTGCTGGGGGGGTCACACTGATAGTAACACAATGTAACATCCCTCCTCCTGTAAGCTTACCTTACTGCTGGGGTCACACACTGATAGTAACACAATGTAACATCCCTCCTCCTGTAAGCTTACCTTACTGCTGGGGTCACACACTGATAATAACACAATGTAACATCCCTCCTCCTGTAAGCTTACCTTACTGCTGGGGGGTCACACTGATAGTAACACAATGTAACACCCCTCCTCCTGTAAGCTTACCTTACTGCTGGGGTCACACACTGATAGTAACACAATGTAACACCCCTCCTCCTGTAAGCTTACCTTACTGCTGGGGTCACACACTGATAGTAACACAATGTAACATCCCTCCTCCTGTAAGCTTACCTTACTGCTGGGGGGGTCACACTGATAGTAACACAATGTAACACCCCTCCTCCTGTAAGCTTACCTTACTGCTGGGGTCACACACTGATAGTAACACAATGTAACATCCCTCCTCCTGTAAGCTTACCTTACTGCTGGGGGGTCACACACTGATAGTAACACAATGTAACATCCCTCCTCCTGTAAGCTTACCTTACTGTTGGGGGGTTACACTGATAGTAACACAATGTAACACCCCTCCTCCTGTAAGCTTACCTTACTGCTGGGGTCACACACTGATAGTAACACAATGTAACATCCCTCCTCCTGTAAGCTTACCTTACTGCTGGGGGGGTCACACTGATAGTAACACAATGTAACATCCCTCCTCCTGTAAGCTTACCTTACTGCTGGGGTCACACACTGATAGTAACACAATGTAACATCCCTCCTCCTGTAAACTTACCTTACTGCTGGGGGGGGGTCACACTGATAGTAACACAATGTAACATCCCTCCTCCTGTAAGCTTACCTTACTGCTGGGGGGGGTCACACTGATAGTAACACAATGTAACATCCCTCCTCCTGTAAGCTTACCTTACTGCTGGGGGGGTCACACTGATAGTAACACAATGTAACATCCCTCCTCCTGTAAGCTTACCTTACTGCTGGGGGGTCACACTGATAGTAACACAATGTAACATCCCTCCTCCTGTAAGCTTACCTTACTGCTGGGGTCACACACTGATAGTAACACAATGTAACATCCCTCCTCCTGTAAGCTTACCTTACTGCTGGGGGGTCACACTGATAGTAACACAATGTAACATCCCTCCTCCTGTAAGCTTACCTTACTGCTGGGGTCACACACTGATAGTAACACAATGTAACATCCCTCCTCCTGTAAGCTTACCTTACTGCTGGGGGGTCACACTGATAGTAACACAATGTAACATCCCTCCTCCTGTAAGCTTACCTTACTGCTGGGGTCACACTGATAGTAACACAATGTAACACCCCTCCTCCTGTAAGCTTACCTTACTGCTGGGGGGGTCACACACTGATAGTAACACAATGTAACACCCCTCCCCCTGTAAGCTTACCTTACTGCTGGGGTCACACACTGAGGAGCAGAGATCTCCACACACAACACAACAGCAGTGACTGCCGGACCAGGAGCTGCTCTGTATCTGGTAGATGCTGGAGGTGTAGGACCTGTGATGATGTCACAATCATGTGACCAGTACATGTGGGGGCGGAGCTCAGCAGTGCAGGAGAGAAGAGATTGTGGTGAAGGACCTGGGATCATGTGACAGGAGTGGGCGGGGCTCCCCACACACTGCACTGCCAGGACCTTATACCCTTCTATATGATGGAGAAGGGTTGAGACTAGAATGTAGTTGGCAGAGGTAGGTCCTACCCCTGGAGTCCCTGGTTGTCAGAGATTGGGGGTGGGGGGCTTTGGTAACCTACATGGCAACTCATCACTCACTATAAAGCTGAGCCTGACAAGGAGAGAGACAGAGAGAGAGAGAGAGAGATAGAGAGAGAGAGAGAGAGAGAGACAGCCACAGTCCTTACACCACACAGAGGGAACTGATCCATCTACAAGGAGAATGGGAGGTGGATGGAACTCACTGATCCATCTGCCACATTATACAGGCAGGAGAGATGTCAGCACATGGGTATTGTAAGGGTTAGTGCCAGAGATATGTAATTTCCTTAACAAACATCCAACCTTCCAGTATATATCAGCTGCTGTATGTCCTACAGGAAGTGATGTATTCTCTTTAGTCTGACACAGTGCTCTTTGCTGCCACCTCTGTCCGTGTCAGGAACTGTTCAGAGCAGTAGAAAATCCACATAGAAAACCTCTCCTGCTCTCCAGACTGGAAATAATAAAGTAATCTAAAAGAGGTTGCAGGGCCGTTCTATGGCCTCCCTTCCCTGCTTGCGCTCGCTTTGCGGTCACTGACCGACAGTGTGTAGTGTAGGGACTCAGGGGACCTGCACGTGGTACACGAGGCAATATGGTTTAATCAAATTATAAACCATCATCCTGGCGTTGGTTTTTAAATGTAGCCGAGAAGCATTAGGGCCCATTCACACAGAGCAAGAACGGTGGAATGCCGCCAGCCTTAGTGTCATAATGACACTCTATGGGAGGTGCACACTGCATCTCTCGGCGCTGAAGAATGAACATGTTCATTCTTCAGCGCGGGGAGAGGAGCCGCGTGCGCCTCCCATACAAGGTCATTATGACACGGAGGCTGGCGGCATTCCGCCGTTCTTGCTCTGTGTGAACAGCCCCTTAGTGTCAGCCTCCTTTCTCTCCATGCCGTATAATCTAAAAGAGGTTGTTTCTGATAGGCAGGCTTTACAGGGAATCTGTCAGCACCGGGCCAGACCCAAGGTGCTGACAGTGTAGTATAGGTGTGCATGGTCACTTTCTACAAAGCCTCCCTGCAGTAATTTGTTTAAACTCCTTACAAACGCACTCTAACCAAGTGTCACAGAGTACTGGCTTGGCATTTGGGCCACACCTCGGCCCGCCTCACCCCATTTTCATGCATTTTACCCATTAGCCTGCCTCCTGCTCCCCGTCGTAGTCACGTTGTTGCACGTCTGCACAGACAATTCCCTCTGAGGGTGTGCTCCTGATAACACCATTCCTGCATGCACCATAGGGCGGAAGAGGAGGATGCAGAGGGCATTGGCTTCAGGCCCTCAGCATGTGTGCACCGCACTTCTGCCCAACAACGCATGCACGATTAGCAACATAATGATATTGGGGAGCAGGAGGCAGGCGAATAGGTATATATGCATTAAAAAGGGGAGGAAGTAGTGGTGAGGCGGGCCGAGATGCGGCACAAATGCCAAGCCACCACTCCTCTTTGACGCTTGGTTAGACTGTTTGTAAAGTGGAAAAATCCCACTGCACAGAGGCTTTGTAGACAGGTTCAATGCACACAAGGGGATACACACTGTTAGCACCTCGGGTCCAGTCACTGACGGATTCACTTTGGGGCTATGTTCACACTGCGTATTTTTCCGTCCGTAGTGCAAACCGCGAATATACGCACGTAGTTTTGAGGTTGATGCGTTCGCTTGGAAGTACATGATATACGCCCGCACAATGCACACTACGTATGAGCTTACGGCCGGATCGTATACGGCGCCATGAAAAATGAACAAGACCATTGTGTGAGGATGGAAATGTTGTAACTCGCGGCCGTGGATTCCCATGCGGTCCCGTACGGAGTACTTATTTCAGCCAAATTGAACTTGATTTTTCGATCCAAAAGGTTCTGTGTGTTTTATTGGACGAAGATTTCCAAGTAAATGACCTGTTTCAGATCACTACGAAACAAGCTAGGGAAGCAGAACTCTACTGCGGGCGTATGTTCACAGTTTGTATCATCCGGCCGCATGTCGATTTTTCCCACGCCCGTAGTTTCGGCCGCACATGTACGGCGGCGTACGACCTACAGCCGGATTCATACGCAGTGTGAACATAGCCTAAAGCTTAAAAATGTAGAAAAATAAAAAAACTAACCCACATGGGGAAATGTTGTAACTTTTACATTCTGAACCCTGCCAATGAGCAGCACGCAGGGAGACGCATCCCCCAACTCACTCGGAATATATATGTATGTGTGTGTATAGGGTACCCAGCAACCTTGGTGCAGTAGGTACTGGGGTAATAATGGGGGAAGGTGGGGTTAGTGTTAGCCATTTTATACCAGCTGACACTAAGCCCTGACTCATGGATGCCATCTGTCAGCCTGTAAAGTAAAGATGACACTCCTCGTTGACCACACTGGTCATTGACATTGTCCACCGAATCAGTCACAAGCCTGTTTACCAATATCTGAAAAACAAGAGGGGAGACACAAAAAAGGGCAGGAGCAGAACACCCATCATTTTGACAGGTGTTTTGCACCTTACAATATACAGCATCTTGCCAGATGCTGCTTACAGTCCAGTACACAAGGGGTTAAGTGAGGATGCATCGCATCTCCACTTAACCCTTTTGGTGCCATACTGAACAATGTGGCCCACGATGGGGTTGTGAGGATGCACTGTATCCACACCAACTCCCTAGTGGCCAGACCAATCTCACTCTTTACCCATCCCCACAAGGAAGGGGGGTTAAACGCCCCCTTCCTTTCTGGGATGGGTGCAGTGCGGGTAAAGCGTCCATACTCACCTTCAACATCTTCCTTCTCCAGAGCCCAGCACACTGAGCTTTTAGTGTGCTGTGCTCTGTCTCTTCAAATCTACCATCAGCCACTCAGCGGCTGAGGCGGGGCATTGCTGCAGGCGATGACTGGCTGAGCAAAGACTTGTGCAGTGTCAGCTCAGCCAATCAGCAGCTGATCACCTCTCCCCCACCCCAATAAACACAATGAAACAACACCCCCAGCTCTCCCCACCCCAATAAAAACATGAAACCATTTTTTTTTTTTAAATAAACTTTTATTACAAACAATTTAAAGATTAATATTGCACAGTGATCTGTCAGCAGGTTCTGGTTGTATAAACTAATAGTGTGTACAAGGCTTTTTATGCAATTAATATTATACCTTTATTTTGAAAATTAAGGTTATATTCAGGTTTTTTTTTATCCGATGCAGGGATATGTCGCAAAGATGTCTGAGACAGCCCATAGAGGTCTATGGAAGTGCCGGAACTCTGGACACTTTCCTGATGCACGTCAGGAAAGTGTCCGGAATTCTGGTGACAGGCCAGGCTGGGTGCATGTGACAGGCCGGGGTGGGCGCCTGCATGGAGCTGCAGGCACCAGCCCCCCCTCCCAGGCAGGCACAGTGCCAGTGCAGCGGACACTAGACTGGGAGCACTAGGCTGGGAGCAGACCACAGGCATTCCTCTATCTAGCTACCCCCCCCCCCCCCCCCCCCCCCAACCTCAGCACAATGATGATCGCTAAGTCCCCCGGGACCGCAGCAGTGATGTTTGCAGCCCCACCCATCTCATTCTCGCCAGCAGTGATAATTGCTAAGAAACAACTCCTCCCCCCCCCACACACCTATCATGTGTCACAAATCCGGAAAATCTGTCCAGATTTCCAGACCCATAGGGGTACATTAGTCATGGACACATTTCAGGATTTTTTCTGAAGGGCGTCTGTTACGGAAAATAGGTCAGGATTTTTCACATTCTGTCCTAATTTCATCCGAAATTCTGGCACAGACGCCCCCGTAGAACTATACGGGAGCACCAGAACTCCAGATGCTTTCCTGATGCACACCAGGAAAGCATCCAGAACTCCTGACTTGGTGCCCCAGTGTTCCTTTTACAGACCTCACTGTGCAACGATGAGTTCCCCTTACCCACCCTCACCCCTGCCACCCGGACCCTACCCTGCAATAAGGAGCGCACCCCGTACCCTGATTGTGTAGCACCCCTTGTATCTCCCGGCTGTGTGAACGCAGAGCACAGCGCACTACTCACTCTCCCCCGTGTCCCTGCCGATCCACAGCAATCCTCCACCCTGGACCCTTCGGAACCTCAAAAGTGCTCCCCTACTTCCCCTTCCCCTCAGGCGTAATCCCACCAGGACCTCAGGAGTGATCCTCCACATCCCAACTGTCCCCAACTACCCCACCTCAGATCTCGGCAGTGAAGACATCAGCAGTGATGGACAGCCTGATCGAACTGGAGGTGGCCTGACCAGGAACCATGAGAACAGAAAATCCCCCTTCAGCTGGGGGCGACAGAGGGGGGGGGGACTGGGGCAGCTGGGGGGAACAGAAGGTGGGGGGGGGGGACTGGGGCAGCTGGGGGTGACAGAGGGGGACTGGGGTGGCTGGGGGTGAATGGGGGGGACATCTGGGGGGAACAGAGTGAAGTGGGGCAGCTGGGGGAGGGGCTGGGGGTGCCAGATGGGACTGGGGCAGCTGGGGGTGACAGATGGGACTGGGGTAGCTGGACACACCTCCTCCCGGACGCACATGGGGCTCCTCGGTCTCTGGAGGCCGCGGGGACTGCAGGGTAAGGTGATCGCATTGCTGCAGGCTCTGGGGCTGTACAGCAGGATTGGGGGTTTACACTGCACCCCCTGATCCTGCTGTAAAGCTCCAGGACTCATAGCAATGCGATCACCTTACCCTGCAGCCCCCGCAGCCTCCTCCAGAGACCGGGGAGCAGGGCTGTATTTACCCGTTCCGCTTGCTCTTCCCCCGGGTGCCAGTGTGCTGTGACATCTGGGGGTGCTCCGCTGCCGGCTGTACAGGGAGGCGGTAGTCCCCATGTGGCCGGCACTCTCTGGGACATGTCCTTCTCCCCTGCAGTACGGAGTGCCCCCTCTGCTCCCGGGCACCGCCCACCTCTGACCCGCACACTGCTCGGGTTCAGATGGTCACTCGCCTGCGGCGGTAGAGTGACTGTGATGGGCGTCTCGCTCCTGGTGTTTGGCCGGTAGAGAATGCCGGCCACAAGAACCACGTTCAGCGGCCCCATGTTCTGCCTTGTGCAGCTCTTTCTCTCCTCGTGCACCTCACCGCCCGCAATGATTTGTACAATGAATTTACGATTTTCACAAAAAATTCTAATCAATTCTAAAATTCTGGGCAAATTAATTGAATTTGATTAATCACCCAGCCCTATGGTCTAGTGCGCCAACATACATTCCACACACATCACATGTCCCCTTGTGTACTGTAGTGCTTCATATCACCACACCATGCTGGGAGATGTAGTTCTACTGTGCCACTGCCTCCTCCTCCTCCTATGCTGTCATCCTCTAATCTGCTGCAGAACTAAAACCTATAAGCCTATAAGCATGATGGGGGTTGTAGTTCTGGATGGCCACAGGCTGCAAAACTACAACTCCCATCATGAGCTGTTAGCAGGACATGGTGGGGGTTGTAGTTTTAGGGGGTAATCTCACCTCTCCTGTCAGGCTGTCACTGCTGATATTTTCACCGCTGAGGTCCGTCAGACCTGGGATGGAGGATCAGCCCCTTTGTCCGGGGGACGGTTGGACTGCTGAGGTTCGGGTGGGGGTCCGGGGTATGGTGAGGTAGGGGGATCTTCGCCTTCAGTTGGGGGGGGGGGGGTAGGAGAACTTCTGAGGTTCAGGGGAAGGGGGAGTGTGGGGGTGGACGGAGGGGAAACCAAGCAGGGCGCTATACAAGGGGCACCACTCCATCGGGCTCCCGGTCAGAGGGGCACTCATCACTCTGCACTGTGAGGTCCCCCCATCTCACCCGCTGGGGCCTTCCTTTAAAGCTGCAGTTGGGCACCATGGCAACAATCCAGGAATGGGGGGCCCGATCATTAATCATTACAGCTGTCCAGAAGCCCAGGGCCGTCTTCATCAGTGAGGGGGGAGCTGTGCCACTCAGGGGGCATGATCTTAACTGCGAACCCGGGTGGGGGGGGGGGGGGGGTGATGGGGGGAGGGTACAGGCTGGTTAGGGGCTGTGACGGCCAGCACTGCAGAGGTCCGGGGGGGGGGGGGGGGGGCATAGTCGATCATTACAGCGATTCAGGAGCAGAAGCCCAGAGCCCGTCTTCATCAGTAAGTTCAGGGGGGGGGGGGGTAGTTGTGCCACTCAGAGGGCCGGATCATTACTGCGGTCCTGGGTGGGGGTGGTTGATGGTGTCCGGTCTTTGTGATCATCACTGGGGGGGGGGGGGGGGGTCCAGGTGGCGGGGGGGAAGGGGAGTTGGGGGCTGTGGTGGCCAGCACTGAAGGTCCAGGGGACAAAGGGGTACGGTCAGTGCCACAGGGTGGGGGTATCACTGCTGGCGGCTGGGGTGCACTGGGCTTTCAACCAAAGTAATGGATCCACACACCCCTGACCCTGCAGATCATCTCACAACAGTGCATCCACACACCCCTGACCCTGCAGAACATTGCATACCAGTGCACCCACAAACCCCCTGCAGACCATCTCATAACAATGCACCCACACACACTGACCCTGCAGAGCATCACATAACAGTGCACCCACAAACCTCTCCCTGCAGAGCATCACATAACAGTGCACCCACAAACCTCTCCCTGCAGAGCATCACATAATAGTGCACCCACAAACCTCTCCCTGCAGAGTATCACATAACAGTGCACCCACACACACACTGACCCTGCAGAGCATCACATAACAGTGCACCCACAAACCTCTCCCTGCAGAGCATCACATAACAGTGCACCCACACACACTGACCCTGCAGAGCATCACATAACAGTGCACCCACAAACCTGTCCCTGCAGAGCATCACATAACAGTGCACCCACACACCTGTCCATGCAGAGCATCACATAACAGTGCACCCACACACCTCTCCCTGCAGAGCATCACATAACAGTGCACCCACACACACACACACTGACCCTGCAGAGCATCACATAACCGTGCACCCACAAACCTCTCCCTGCAGAACATTGCACCCACACACACTGACCCTGCAGAGCATCACATAACAGTGCACCCACACACCTCTCCCTGCAGAACATTGCACCCACACACACTGACCCTGCAGAGCATCACATAACAGTGCACCCACACACCTCTCCCTGCAGAACATCACATAACAGTGCACCCACACACCTGTCCCTGCAGAGCATCACATAACAGTGCACCAACACAGACACACACTGACCCTGCAGAGCATCACATAACAGTGCACCCACAAACCGCTCCCTGGAGAACATTGCACCCACACACACTGACCCTGCAGAGCATCACATAACAGTGCACCCACACACCCCTGACCCTGCAGAGCATCACATAACAGTGCACCCACACACCCCTGACCCTGCAGAGCATCACATAACAGTGCACCCACACACCCCTGACCCTGCAGAGCATCACATAACAGTGCACCCACACACACTGACCCTGCAGAGCATTACATAACAGTGCACCCACAAACCTCTCCCTGCAGAGCATCACATAACAGCGCACCCACAAACCTCTCCCTGCAGAGCATCACATAACAGTGCACCCACAAACCTCTCCCTGCAGAGCATCACATAACAGTGCACCCACAAACCTCTCCCTGCAGAACATTGCACCCACACACACTGACCCTGCAGAGCATCACATAACAGTGCACCCACACACCCCTCAAAACAGTGGTTTACCTCCTGCTGATCATATACACTGCACTCACTATACTGCTGCCTCATGAAAAGCGGGAAACCAGCCGCCTCATAGAAAACCGAGCAGAGGAAGATAGCTCCTCCCACACATGAGGCTGGTCACATGGGCATGACATCATCAAAGGTCCTCAAGACCTACCTCTGGCAACTACATGGTAGAGCCTAGAATGTATCCTCTCCTCCGAGTCTCTCACTATAGGGTATACATTATAGCATGTTCAGTATTGAAATATTTAGAATGTATCCTCTCCTCTAAGAGGGCATCTCCACCAGGTGTATCCTCTCCTCTAAGAGGGCATCTCCACCAGGTGTATCCTCTCCTCTGAGAGGGCATCTCCACCAGGTGTATCCTCTCCTCTGAGAGGGCATCTCCACCAGGTGTACCCTCTCCTCTGAGAGGGCATCTCCACCAGGTGTACCCTCTCCTCTGAGAGGGCATCTCCACCAGGTGTATCCTCTCCTCTGAGAGGGCATCTCCACCAGGTGTATCCTCTCCTCTGAGAGGGCATCTCCGCTAGGTGTATCCTCTCCTCTGAGAGGGCATCTCCACTAGGTGTATCCTCTCCTCTGAGAGGGCATCTCCACTAGGTGTATCCTCTCCTCTGAGAGGGCATACATTCTAGCAAGTGCAGTTTTGAAAGGTCTAGACCACAGGTGTCAGACTTCATCACTCGGCTGTTACAGACTACATTTCCCATCATGCCTTACTTGTCCAGACATGGTGGGAATTGTAGTTCTGGAACTGCTGGAGGGCCTGAGTCTGACATCTCTGGTCTAGAATGTTCTCTTTTCTAACTGCAGGGTATACAGTCTAGTATGTATCCTCTCCTCTGAGCGTATCCTCTCTTCTGAGCTTCTCCCTGAGCGGGTCATATTATACAGCATGATTAAAGGGAACCTGTCACCCCCCGTGCCGGGGTGACAGGCTCCCGACCCCCCGTTAGAGAACCCTATACTTACCTCATCCCGCCGGGTCCCGCTTCTGGATTCGGTCGGGTCCCGGAGATCTCAGCCACTGCAGCCCGGCGCGCGCTGACAGATGAGTCCAACGCTCATAGAGAATGACGGAGCGCTGGACTCTCCTGTCATTCTCTATGGGTGTTGGACTCATCTCTCAGCGCGCGCGCCGGGCTGCAGCGGCTGAGATCTCCGGGACCCGACCGAATCCAGAAGCGGGACCCGGCGGGATGAGGTAAGTATAGGGGTCTCTAACGGGGGGTCGGGAGCCTGTCACCCCGGTACGGGGGTGACAGGTTCCCTTTAAGAGGTGAAAGCGAGCGGCGATGTGTTAGGTCAGTGCTCGCTTCCCCTTTGTTCCCCGCTCGTTCTCTGTGTTATTACACACACAGACAGTGACTGGGGGAACTGCGGGAGGGGCAGCACAAAAAATCCTTAGATTGTTCAAGCTGCCCATTGTAGACAGCAGCACTATCGTGATCTGGATTACTCGACCAGTTTGAAGACCACAATCAGCTGATAACATGGATTATTACACCAAATGATTATCAGACGTAACGGCCAGGAATCCTTGGGTGTAATACACCAGTCTGTACAAGGAACAGGACTGGTGTGTGGGGTCTGTATACAGGGGAGAGGACTGGTGTGTGGGGTCTGTATACAGGGGGAGAGGACTGGTGTGTGGGGTCTGTATACAGGGGAGAGGACTGGTGTGTGTGGGGTCTGTGTACAGGGGGAGAGGACTGGTGGGTGTGGGGTCTGTATACAGGGGAGAGGACTGGTGTGTGTGGGGTCTGTATACAGGGGAGAGGACTGGTGTGTGGGGGGGTCTGTATACAGGGGGAGAGAACTGGTGTGTGGGGTCTGTATACAGGGGGAGAGGACTGGTGTGTGGGGTCTGTATACAGGGGGAGAGGACTGGTGTGTGGGGGGTCTGTATACAGGGGGAGAGGACTGGTGTGTGGTGTCTGTATACAGGGAAGAGGACTGGTGTGTGGGGTCTGTATACAGGGGGAGAGGACTGGTGTGTGGGGGGTCTGTATACAGGGGGAGAGGACTGGTGTGTGGGGTCTGTATACAGGGGGACAGGACTGGTGTGTGGGGTCTCTGTATACAGGGGGAGAGGACTGGTGTGGGGGGTCTGTATTGTTAAGGTTAAATTTATATGTTGACCTCTCTCTATGGAGAGAAGCCAAAAACCCAGGTAAAGGATGGTTTTTAAATTATATCTAGAGTTGGAATCCTGCAGTATTCCCAGCTCGTCACTTATACGTCACTGACACAGATAAGACAATGTATCATGATTATAAGCCTGGAGAAAATGGCCCAAGTTTTATTATGGTCATCACATTTTATAGACAGATAAAATATAGGGTGGTAACAAATGCTAATAAGACATAGATGAGGCGGTGCTAGTGATTTAGATATTCAGTCATGCGCAATGGCATCTATATTAGTATTCATTATTATTATTATTCAAAAAGGTCAAAAAGGGTAGAACAATACATTCTGTGCAAAGATACTTTTTCATGAATCCAAGAGCACAATGTATTTGTTTTCCCTAAATTGTTTATAGATAAGTGTCTCTGGGTCCTTGGGGATTGTGTCTACAAATGATAACTTTCCAGGAGTTGTTCTCAGTGACGTGCTTCCAGCATTCCTCTTCTTTATCCAGAACATCTCTCTGTCACCCTCTGATCACGCTCTCATCACGCTCTGATCATCTCCAGTCTCTTAAGAGGGCAATATATATAGGTGTAGTCATATAGGTACGGTGCAGGTAGGTAAAATCGTATCGCTGGCCTTATCATTCCCCCATTTGACATCCGTGGAGCATGGATATGGTTCATCACTGGTGGTTGGGTCGTAGCCGGAGGTTTTAAGGACTCTACCCTCAGTCGCAGGTTGATCAAGGGACCACAGGTGAAAACATCCTCCAAGTACTAGTACAGCATCCAACCTCCAGAAATGTCCAGGCGGCACAGATTTAAGAGAACCGATAAGAGAAAGAAAGCATAGTAACGTTAGTCTCTTATATGAGGGTGAAGCTTCTTCCTGTTTGTTGAGGTTTTATACGAAAGAAAATACACATGAACACTTTTACTGAAAAACAGATCAGTATTATGCATAAGACCACTTGGAAGAGACCCTGAAGGACTCCCATTAGTTTATGGGCATCACCATAGGATAGACAAAAATAGTACCATACGTTTTATTGAAAGTTATAGATGGCGGAACAAACTTACAGATGTGGTAGTAAGATCTGCAATAACCGAAAGAAAATACTAAACAATGGGCGAGTCTGTACAGTATACATCAATATACAGCTTAGTTACAACAAAACAAATAAAAGCTTATTATCAATACCCAAACTAATATATGTATATGACAAATACCTCTCCGGATTTTATCAAAATAACCAAACCTTATTGTCTCATCACTCCTGTCCCTAAGATTTGTCCCTAATCCTGACTACAGATGTAGCCCCCTTCTCTAGGTCCCTTTACCGTAGGACTGCTTTAAAGGTAAGACAATCCTCCGTCCCGAACCTAACTAGTCTCCTGTCACTCCTACGTCTCCCTGTGACACTGAGTGATCAGACAATAAGTTCTTCACTGTATATAACAGATGTGACTCTATCACAAGGACTCTACCACTTTGGTATCATGTGGGTATTGGAAAGTCACAAAAACTAACTTTAAAAAGTTTCTGAAAATAAAAAGTTTAGATGTGAACAAATCTTATCTCATGGCAAAAGCAAAAATAAAAAGTTGATTGACACATAAACCAAAAACAGCATAACAGGTGAATGCAATAAAATCTCCACAATGTGACCTACTATGTAACCACTAGATTCACTTATAATAACCAGATAGTGAATTCACACTCATCAGTAAGAGATTCTCAGAATTTCCACTTCTTTTTAGTCTTTTTACTTCATTTTGTACCTAGAAAACGTCTTTATGATTAGATCACACAGGACTAATGACTGGTCACATCTCTTCCTGTACATAATCATATAGTATAATACATACACCAATAATATGAAGTAACTGGGCGCTTATTACCGATATAATATTTGGATCCTACTGAATTGTCTCTTGTTTCACTGAGATCATCACATATTATACATAAAATAACCACCATAGAAATAAAAGCAAAGTGTAAACCATACATCACCTAAGGTTTCAAAGCCTTTTTATGAGAATAATATATATCATATGATCCTTTTTGTAATAGTAGCATTGGTATGGATCCTTTATCCTTAAACCCATCTTTTGACTGACAGGCCTCTTTACAGACACTTGGATTCTTGGCCTCAGTTATATCACTTCTTTTAAGGCCACTAGTATCACCTCAGACATTGGCTTTGTCATCTCCCATAGTTTTGGCTTGACCTGTAAAGAAGACACCAATACAGACAAGGACATACCTATATAGACCACCTGTAAGGACATACCTATATATATATATACCACCTGTAAGGACATACCTATATAGGCCACCTGTGGCAGGTGGATGACGTCCACTTACATTCCCTGAAACAGGCAGGAAGATGACAGACTATGCAGACAGGCACTTTATGGTGTTACTTACAGTAGGTTATGACAGGTGTAGATAATACAGCCGTACACAACCCTCTCTGCTATATTTGTTGTCCCCTGGGCCGCCCAATGTGAGGATACTACATCACATTGCACATGGCTTCCTTCTGCTGGTTTTGTCAGATAACTTACAGTGGGATACAAGGCTGTCGGCAAATAGTTATTGGATGCCATCTTTACCCTGTACCTCTTCTCCATCCGCTGGTCTCACAGCTTGTTGCTGATTGTCTCTGGAAAAGACTTAAAAACAAACAGATCCACATCTCCCCCTCCACCTGTACACTATGTGCGGTTACCTCAGGAAGAGACCGGAAACATCTCCCCATCCACCTGTACACTATGTACGGTTACCTCAGGAAGAGACCGGAAACATCTCCCCATCCACCTGTACACTATGTGCGGTTACCTCAGGAAGAGACCGGAAACATCTCCCCATTCCCTTGTACGCTTTGTACAGTTACCTTGGGAAGAGCACAGAAACCACAGCATCACCAGCTTCATCCATCATCCATCACCCTTTTTGGCATCAGGGTTTGTCTGCGTGAACGTTGCGTCAGCCGCTCTTATGGCAGCTTTTCTTCTTCTTTGAACAGTTTTTTTTTTTTTTTTTTACAAGTGTTTTTGGTAAGCCCAGGGACCAAACAAATCTCTAATTTGCCAATTAACCCATAATGGTGGGCTTCATATAGACATCTGCACAGTTACCTTCAACCATCCTACATGTCTCAGTGATTGTCCTCACCTCCAGCTTATAGCAGGAGCGGTTTCTGCAGTGGAACGTCACGCTGCATGGCGGTCACCATATATCCTTGCGTCTTGTGTCATCCATCTTTGAAAAGTCTGGGATAATCTACAATGAAAACTTTTAAACTTTCATTAATATTTGGGCTTTCAATTACATTTTCATCTTTCACAATTTAAAATATCAAACACAATAAGTAATAAAAACATCCTTATTCAAAAATAAAAAATTTGTATGGTGTTTAAAAAAAAATTTAAAACATCAAAATTGGCTACTCCATCAAAATGGCTGCTCCCATTTCCATTCACCTCTATCCCCTCCCCCATTTGAATCTACATCAATAGGCAACAGAGATGCTGGATTCAATGCACTTAGCACAAGATATATATATATTGGGGGGGCATAAGGCGTGCAGACTGGAGCCATGGACATGGGTTTGGTTTTTACTAGGGATAAAAGTACATATATATTCATGAGCTAAGTTTGCTATAATCATCACAAAACTGTTAACCCTAAAAATAAAAACATTAAAAAAATAATTAAACATTGTACACTCATCCCATATTAACCTTCTTTTGATAAAAAAAATTAAATAAATCCACTGAAATGAATATTCCTTCAATACGCTGCTCTTATCAGTAAGCAGAACGCTCTGAGCTTCACTTCTAACCTTGAGCAGTAAAATCATAGATACAAGAGTTAAAACTTCTTGGAAGTTTTTTTTTTATTTTTTTTCTAACATCCTTGAAGTTACAGAAGATATCAGCGCTGTGCTCTTATGCACCAGACTGTAACCTTGGACAGTGACCCACATACTTATAACTTAGTAGGAAAAAAAACCAATTTGCGTAGAACTTATTAGGATAGTTGTGTACACATATATACACATATATATATATATATATATATATATATATATATAAACACTTGTTAAATAAAGTTACATAGAAATATATATATTACAGTAGTAAGTTACTACTCCTTAGAAATATATATATTTTACTGTAGTAAACTACTTCTTCTTTGAAATATCATACGTTGGGGACACACACTTAAAGAAAATCTGCTTACAATATATATTGGGATACACATATATATACCTACAACATACTTTTTAAATACAAATGTGTAAGTTACAGTAATAAGTTACTACAGGCTCCTTATACCATTGGGTTCTTAATAAGTGCACAAAATTCTGCGTTTGATCTTTACCAATTATCACTTTTCTCTTGACATTCCTAATAAAACGTACTTTTTCCCTCTAACTCCTCCTACTGACACTTCCGTATAACAATCTTATACACTAATAGGTCTAATAGACCCAGCTCCTTCAAACAGTCTCATTGCTTTTCCCTCCAACAAACCTTTGTCTAACTTTCTTCACCATCAGGTAATAATATTCATTAATAAATGTGCAAAACAGTTGTTAGACTCTATCGGAGAGTCCTGTGCCCGCCCCCTCAGTGACACTAAGCAATATGGGCGGAGGACAGAAATGCCAGGAGTTAAAATGGCCACCGGACTAGATAACCGGATATAGGGGTGTTGGCTTAGGGCATGGTTTTGAGACGTCACAATTATAATACAGACGTGGATGATATGGGGAGTGGTTGGCTTTCCGTCGCCATCTTTGAGGGCTGATTACAGAAAAGTGGCGTAGCTAAATAAGCAAATGTTCCACGGTCGGGACAACAGAAAATGATCAACATTTTTTTTAACACGTAACATACTTCTAAAGGGGAACACCAGCTTAGTAAAACTGGCTGAAATACAGTATAATGTAGGAGCGTACATTACATTACACAACAGCTCTGATTCTTTTTCCTAATGCTGCTTGCATGTGATCTGCAGCCCTCAGAGCTGGTTGATGGCCTTGTACAAAACATAACAAATAACACACATTATGTACTTTGTATGCTGCTTCACTACGCAGCATTAATTAACCTCTTCAGCTCTCTCAGTACTGTATCTAGCAATGAGCTGGACTGTTCTCCTTGTCTGAGTACGTGGCTTTGTACTTAGACACTTACATGGCAATGTACACTATTTGAGGTTAGGCTGCCACCTCCACAAAGGCATTGGTCTTACTATCAGGTAAGGGGCACTTTAAATCAAAGTAACTACTTCAACAGCCGACCAAGGGGAAGATTCCTGCAGAACATAGGGTCTATACGCCACCATTGGAGGTAGGTTGGCTTTTCGCAGGATCTGGGGTTTGTATACAGATATAAACTGGGTACAATGGTGTAACATAATGATGTGGCTTGGGTCTGCCACACACACTACAATATTCTGTCTTATCTAGATATTGCTGGTAACCGGCACATGTCCACCCAGCAGGGCCTGTGCTTCCCACCCATTATCCTAAATGTTTTCCTTCTGTCTGACCCTCTGGCTCTCATCTATCTACTCCACACCCTCCCCTCTTAGAACTCTAATCCTTGATTCCCCCTTAGGGATAGTACTTCGATTAACCCCTAAGATTCCTGGAAATTTCAAGGACCCATTTGCCCTGCATGTTACATGTAGGTCTGGTTACCTACCCACAAGGCAAAAATAAGTGTGCACAGGAGTGTGAGGGGTTTCCCAGGTGTTGGTCAGAGAGCCAAAGGTTGGTGGGGCTAAGGCATGCATCTGCCTTCATATCAAACCTCCTAAAGATCTGTTCTAGATCTTGCACTGCATCTTCTCATGCCCATCGCTAACTATATCTTTCTTAGCTTCACATCAGCTTCACATAAACTTCTTGTGGAGACTGGTGATCCCTTTTTTTTTAGAGAATAACTGTCTCATCCTTGCTCAGCTAATCCCTAGGTAGCGTATTGGGGAACGAAACCTAAACCTTAGGTTTTAACAAGCACAGCCGCTATAGGCCCAGCCGTCACAGTGACACACTATGGCGACGCACTACAGCAACCTACTGTCCCTCGTTGCTAATTCCTCCTAGGGGGCAAGGGGGTAAGTCACAGATCTTCTGACCTGCTCTCTACCACAGTACAAGCACAAATAATGGGATCAATACAAGTATTGTTCCCGCTGCTCGAGACAGATATCACTTATCAGGAACCCGTTCACTCCAAAAGTTATGCGCCTACTGTCTGTGACCTCGCAGCTGTTCTCGATGCCATGCTGTATTACAAGGGTTAAGAATTAATCACAGCCTCCCCGTAAGGACGCAGAAGTGATCATGTTCGGCAATCCCTTTCCTTAATTCAGCATAAATACAGCAACAGCTTATCTCAATCACACCACAGTTTGCGACGGCAATGCAGCACTTTAACCTTGTCCTATCCTGGGTTACAGAGTTCTTTGTCTAACAAATAGACTCAGCTTTACAAACATATATAGAGAACGCAGGTGTGACGGGAATCTGATTAGATCCGTTCCCCTGAGGCGCAGATAGTACGTAAGAAAGGAAAGTCTTTCTTACCTGGCCAGTTATATCTGCGCGTCCGATGACGGATAAATCACCACATCCCGTCTGTCTGCGTTCTGGTTGCAAGAGGCTGAGTCCCGGTTCGGACGCCAAATGTTAAGGTTAAATTTATATGTTGACCTCTCTCTATGGAGAGAAGCCAAAAACCCAGGTAAAGGATGGTTTTTAAATTATATCTAGAGTTGGAATCCTGCAGTATTACCAGCTCGTTACTTATACGTCATGGACACAGATAAGACATTGTATCATGATTATAAGCCTGGATAATGGCCCAAGTTTTATTATGGTCATCACATTTTATAGACAGATAAAATATAGGGTGGTAACAAATGTTAATAAGACATAGATGAGGCGGTGCTAGTGATTTAGATATTCAGTCATGCGCAATGGCATCTATATTAGTATTCATTATTATTATTCAAAAAGGTCAAAAAGGGTAGAACAATACATTCTGTGCAAAGATACTTTTTCATGAATCCAAGAGCACAATGTATTTGTTTTCCATAAATTGTTTATAGATAAGTGTCTCTGGGTCCTTGGGGATTGTGTCTACAAATGATAACTTTCCAGGAGTTGTTCTCAGTGACGTGCTTCCAGCATTCCTCTTCTTTATCCAGAACATCTCTCTGTCACCCTCTGATCACGCTCTCATCACGCTCTGATCATCTCCAGTCTCTTAAGAGGGCAATATATATAGGTGTAGTCATATAGGTACGGTGCAGGTAGGTAAAATCGTATCGCTGGCCTTATCAGTATACAGGGGAGAGGACTGGTGTGTGGGGTCTGTATACAGGGGAGAGGACTGGTGTGTGGGGTCTGTATACAGGGGAGAGGACTGGTGTGTGGGGTCTGTATACAGGGGAGAGGACTGGTGTGTGGGGTCTGTATACAGGGGAGAGGACTGGTGTGTGGGGTCTGTATACAGGGGAGAGGACTGGTGTGTGTGGTCTGTATACAGGGGGAGAGGACTGGTGTGTGTGGGGTCTGTATATAGGGGGAGAGGACTGGTGGGTGTGGGGTCTGTATACAGGGGAGAGGACTGGTGTGTGTGGTCTGTATATAGGGGGAGAGGACTGGTGTGTGGGGTCTGTACAAGGAACAGGACTGGTGTGTGGGGTGTCTGTATACAGGGGGAGAGGACTGGTGGGTGTGGGGTCTGTATACAGGGGAGAGGACTAGTGTGGGGTCTGTATACAGGGGGAGAGGACTGGTGTGTGTGGTCTGTATACAGGGGGAGAGGACTGGTGTGTGTGGGTCTGTATACAGGGGAGAGGACTGGTGGGTGTGGGGTCTGTATACAGGGGAGAGGACTGGTGTGTGTGGTCTGTATACAGGGGGAGAGGACTGGTGTGTGGGGTCTGTATACAGGGGGAGAGGACTGGTGTGGGGGGTCTGTATACAGGGGGAGAGGACTGGTGTGGGGTCTGTATACAGGGGAGAGGATTGGTGTGTGGGGTCTGTATACAGGGGAGAGGACTGGTGTGTGGGGTCTGTATACAGGGGAGAGGTCTGGTGGGTGTGGGGTCTGTATACAGGGGAGAGGACTGGTGGGTGTGGGGTCTGTATACAGGGGGAGAGGACTGGTGTGGGGGGTCTGTATACAGGGGGAGAGGACTGGTGTGGGGTCTGTATACAGGGGAGAGGATTGGTGTGTGGGGTCTGTATACAGGGGGAGAGGACTGGTGTGGGGTCTGTATACAGGGGAGAGGACTGGTGTGTGGGGTCTGTATACAGGGGGAGAGGACTGGTGTGTGTGTAATGTCTGTATACAGGGGGAGAGGACTGGTGTGTGTGGGGTCTGTATACAGGGGGGAGAGGACTGGTGGGTGTGGGGTCTGTATACAGGGGGAGAGGACTGGTGTGTGGGGTCTGTATACAGGGGGAGAGGACTGGTGTGTGTGGGGTCTGTATACAGGGGAGAGGACTGGTGGGTGTGGGGTCTGTATACAGGGGGAGAGGACTGGTGTGTGGGGTCTGTATACAGGGGGAGAGGACTGGTGTGTGGGGTCTGTATACAGGGGGAGAGGACTGGTGTGTGGGGTCTGTATACAGGGGGAGAGGACTGGTGTGGGGGGTCTGTATACAGGGGGAGAGGACTGGTGTGTGGGGTCTGTATACAGGGGAGAGGACTGGTGTGTGGGGTCTGTATACAGGGGGAGAGGACTGGTGTGTGTGGGGTCTGTATACAGGGGAGAGGACTGGTGGGTGTGGGGTCTGTATACAGGGGAGAGGACTGGTGTGGGGGGGTCTGTATACAGGGGAGAGGACTGATGTGTGTGGTCTGTATACAGGGGGAGAGGACTGGTGTGTGGGGGGTCTGTATACAGGGGGAGAGGACTGGTGTGTGGTGTCTGTATACAGAGGGAGAGGACTGGTGTGTGTGGGGTCTGTATACAGGGGAGAGGACTGGTGTGTGGGGTCTGTATACAGGGGGAGAAGACTGGTGTGTGGGGTCTGTATACAGGGGAGAGGACTGGTGTGTGGGGTCTGTATACAGGGGAGAGGACTGGTGTGTGTGGGGTCTCTGTATACAGGGGGAGAGGACTGGTGTGTGGTCTGTATACAGGGGGAGAGGACTGGTGTGTGGGGGGTCTGTATACAGGGGAGAGGACTGGTGTGTGGGGTCTGTATACAGGGGAGAGGACTGGTGTGTGGGGTCTGTATACAGGGGGAGAGGACTGGTGTGTGGGGTCTGTATACAGGGGAGAGGACTGGTGTGTGGGGTCTGTATACAGGGGAGAGGACTGGTGTGTGGGGTCTGTATACAGGGGGAGAGGACTGGTGTGTGTGGGGTCTGTATACAGGGGGAGAGGACTGGTGGGTGTGGGGTCTGTATACAGGGGAGAGGACTAGTGGGTGTGGGGTCTGTATACAGGGGAGAGGACTGGTGTGTGTGGTCTGTATACAGGGGGAGAGGACTGGTGTGTGGGGTCTGTATACAGGGGAGAGGACTGGTGTGTGTGGGGTCTGTATACAGGGGAGAGGACTGGTGGGTGTGGGGTCTGTATACAGGGGGAGAGGACTGGTGTGTGGGGTCTGTATACAGGGGAGAGGACTGGTGTGTGTGGGGTCTATATACAGGGGGAGAGGACTGGTGTGTGGGGTCTGTATACAGGGGAGAGGACTGGTGGGCGGGTCTGTATACAGGGGGGGGGGGACTGGTGTGTGGGGTCTGTATACAGGGGGAGAGGACTGGTGTGTGTGGGGTCTGTATACAGGGGGAGAGGACTGGTGTGTGGGGTCTGTATACAGGGGGAGAGGACTGGTGTGTGGGGTCTGTATACAGGGGAGAGGACTGGTGTGTGGGGGGTCTGTATACAGGGGGAGAGGACTGGTGTGTGGGGTCTGTATACAGGGGGAGAGGACTGGTGTGTGGGGTCTGTATACAGGGGGAGAGGACTGGTGTGTGGGGTCTGTATACAGGGGGAGAGGACTGGTGTGTGGGGTCTGTATACAGGGGGAGAGGACTGGTGTGTGGGGTCTGTATACAGGGGAGAGGACTGGTGTGTGGGGGGTCTGTATACAGGGGGAGAGGACTGGTGTGTGGGGTCTGTATACAGGGGGAGAGGACTGGTGTGTGGGGTCTGTATACAGGGGGAGAGGACTGGTGTGTGGGGGGGTGTATACAGGGGAGAGGACTGGTGTGTGGGGTCTGTATACAGGGGAGAGGACTGGTGTGTGTGGGGTCTGTATACAGGGGGGAGGACTGGTGTGTGTGGGGTCTGTATACAGGGGAGAGGACTGGTGTGAGTGGGGTCTGTATACGGGGGGGAAGAACTGGTGTGTATGGGGGGGGGTCTGTATACAGGGGAGAGGACTAGTGTGTGTGGTCTGTATACAGGGGGAGAGGACTGGTGTGTGGGGTCTGTATACAGGGGAGAGGACTGGTGTGTGTGGGGTCTGTATACAGGGGGAGAGGACTGGTGTGTGGGGTCTGTATACAGGGGGAGAGGACTGGTGTGTGTGGGGTCTGTATACAGGGGGAGAGGACTGGTGTGTGGGGTCTGTATACAGGGGGAGAAGACTGGTGTGTGGGGGGTCTGTATACAGGGGCAGAGGACTGGTGTGGGGGGTCTGTATACAGGGGGAGAGGACTGGTGTGTGGGGTCTGTATACAGGGGGAGAGGACTGGTGTGTGGTCTGTATACAGGGGAGAGGACTGGTGTGTGTGTGTGGGGTCTGTATACAGGGGGAGAGGACTGGTGTGTGGGGTCTGTATACAGGGGAGAGGACTGGTGTGTGGGGTCTGTATACAGGGGGGAGAGGACTGGTGTGTGTGGGGTCTGTATACAGGGGAGAGGACTGATGTGTGGGGTCTGTATACAGGGGAGAGGACTGGTGTGTGTGGTCTGTATACAGGGGGAGAGGACTGGTGTGTGGGGTCTGTATACAGGGGAGAGGACTGGTGTGTGGGGTCTGTATACAGTGGAGAGGACTGGTGTGTGGGGTCTGTATACAGGGGGAGAGGACTGGTGTGTGGGGTCTGTATACAGGGGGAGAGGACTGGTGTGTGGGGTCTGTATACAGGGGAGAGGACTGGTGTGTGGGGTCTGTATACAGGGGGAGAAGACTGGTGTGTGGGGTCTGTATACAGGGGGAGAGGACTGGTGTGTGGGGTCTGTATACAGGGGGAGAGGACTGGTGTGTGGTCTGTATACAGGGGAGAGGACTGGTGTGTGTGGGATCTGTATACAGGGGAGAGGACTGGTGTGTGGGGTCTGTATACAGGGGGAGAGGACTGATGTGTGGGGTCTGTATACAGGGGGAGAGGACTGGTGTGTGGGGTCTGTATACAGGGGGAGAGGACTGGTGTGTGTGTGGTCTGTATACAGGGGAGAGGACTGGTGTGTGGGGTCTGTATACAGGGGAGAGGACTGGTGTGTGGGGTCTGTATACAGGGGAGAGGACTGGTGTGTGGGATCTGTATACAGGGAAGAGGACTGGTGTGTGGGGTCTGTATACAGGGGAGAGGACTGGTGTGTGGGGTCTGTATACAGGGGGAGAGGACTGGTGTGTGGTCTGTATACAGGGGGAGAGGACTGGTGTGTGGGGTCTGTATACAGGGGGAGAGGACTGGTGTGTGTGGTGTATACAGGGGGAGAGGACTGGTGTGTGGGGTCTGTATACAGGGGGAGAGGACTGGTGTGTGGGGTCTGTATACAGGGGGAGAAGACTAGTGTGGTGGGGGCTGTATACAGGGGGAGAGGACTGGTGTGTGGGGTCTGTATACAGGGGGAGAGGACTGGTGTGTGGGGTCTGTATACAGGGGGAGAGGACTGGTGTGTGGGGTCTGTATACAGGGGGAGAGGACTGGTGTGGGGTCTGTATACAGGGGGAGAGGACTGGTGTGTGTGGGGTCTGTATACAGGGGGAGAGGACTGGTGTGTGGGGTCTGTATACAGGGGGAGAGGACTGGTGTGTGGGGTCTGTATACAGGGGAGAGGACTGGTGTGTGGGTCTGTATACAGGGAGAGGACTGGTGTGTGTGGGGTCTGTATACAGGGGAGAGGACTGGTGTGTGTGGGGTCTGTATACAGGGGAGAGGACTGGTGTGTGGGGGGTCTGTATTCAAGGGGGAGAGGACTGGTGTGGGGGGTCTGTATACAGGGGGAGAGGACTGGTGTGTGGGGTCTGTATACAGGAGAGAGGACTGGTGTGTGGGGTCTGTATACAGGGGGGAGAGGACTGGTGTGTGGGGTCTGTATACAGGGGAGAGGACTGGTGTGTGGGAGGTCTGTATACAGGGGAGAGGACTGGTGTGTGTGGGGTCTGTATACAGGGGAGAGGACTGGTGTGTGGGGTCTGTATACAGGGGGAGAGGACTGGTGTGTGTGGGGTCTGTATACAGGGGGAGAGGACTGGTGTGTGTGGTCTGTATACAGGGGGAGAGGACGGGTGTGTGGGGTCTGTATACAGGGGAGAGGACTGGTGTGTGGGGTCTGTATACAGGGGGAGAGGACTGGTGTGTGGGGTCTGTATACAGGGGGAGAGGACTGGTGTGTGGGGTCTGTATACAGGGGGAGAGGACTGGTGTGTGGGGTCTGTATACAGGGGGAGAGGAGTGGTGTGTGTGGGGTCTGTATACAGGGGGAGAGGACTGGTGTGTGGGGTCTGTATACAGGGGGAGAGGACTGGTGTGTGGGGTCTGTATACAGGGGGAGAGGACTGGTGTGTGGGGTCTGTATACAGGGGGAGAGGACTGGTGTGTGGGGTCTGTATACAGGGGGAGAGGACTGGTGTGTGGGGTCTGTATACAGGGGGAGAGGACTGGTGTGTGGGGTCTGTATACAGGGGGAGAGGAGTGGTGTGTGTGGGGTCTGTATACAGGGGGAGAGGACTGGTGTGTGTGGGGTCTGTATACAGGGGGAGAGGACTGGTGTGTGGGGTCTGTATACAGGGGGAGAGGACTGGTGTGTGGGGGGTCTGTATACAGGGGAGAGGACTGGTGTGTGGGGGGTCTGTATACAGGGGGGAGGACTGGTGTGGGGGGGGTCTGTATACAGGGGGAGAGGACTGGTGTGTGTGGGGTCTGTATACAGGGGGAGAGGACTGGTGTGTGGGGGGTCTGTATACAGGGGAGAGGACTGGTGTGTGGGGGGTCTGTATACAGGGGAAAGGACTGGTGTGTGGGGTCTGTATACAGGGGGGAGAGGACCGGTGTGTGGGGTCTGTATACAGGGGGAGAGGACTGGTGTGTGTGTGGGGTCTGTATACAGGGGGAGAGGACTGGTGTGTGGGGTCTGTATACAGGGGGAGAGGACTGGTGTGTGGGGTCTGTATACAGGGGAGAGGACTGGTGTGTGGGGTCTGTATACAGGGGAGAGGACTGGTGTGTGTGGGGTCTGTATACAGGGGGAGAGGACTGGTGTGTGTGGGGTCTGTATACAGGGGAGAGGACTGGTGTGTGTGGGGTCTGTATACAGGGGGAGAGGACTGGTGTGTGGGGTCTGTATACAGGGGAGAGGACTGGTGTGTGTGGGGTCTGTATACAGGGGGAGAGGACTGGTGTGTGTGTGGGGTCTGTATACAGGGGAGAGGACTGGTCTGGTGGGTCTGTATACAGGGGGAGAGGACTGGTGTGTGGGGTCTGTATACAGGGGGAGAGGACTGGTGGTGGGGGGTCTGTATACAGGGGAGAGGACTGGTGTGTGTAGTCTGTATACAGGGGGAGAGGACTGGTGTGTGGGGTCTTTATACAGGGGAGAGGACTGGTGTGTGGGGGGTCTGTATACAGGGGGAGAGGACTGGTGTGTGGGGTCTGTATACAGGGGAGAGGACTGGTGTGTGGGATCTGTATACAGGGGAGAGGACTGGTGTGTGTGTGGTCTGTATACAGGGGAGAGGACTGGTGTGCGGGGTCTGTATACAGGGGAGAGGACTGGTGTGCGGGGTCTGTATACAGGGGAGAGGACTGGTGTGTGTGTGGGGTCTGTATACAGGGGAGAGGACTGGTGTGTGGGGGGGTCTGTATACAGGGGGAGAGGACTGGTGTGTGGGGCATGTATACAGGGGGAGAGGACTGGTGTGTGGGGGGGGTCTGTATACAGGGGGAGAGGACTGGTGTGTGGGGTCTGTATACAGGGGGAGAGGACTGGTGTGTGGGGTCTGTATACAGGGGAGAGGACTGGTGTGTGGGGGTCTGTATAAAGGGGAGAGGACTGGTGTGTGGGGTCTGTATACAGGGGAGAGGACTGGAGTGGGGGGTCTATACAGGGGAGAGGACTGGTGTGTGGGGTCTGTATACAGGGGGCGAGGACTGGTGTGTGGGGTCTGTATACAGGGGAGAAGACTGGTGTGTGTGGTCTGTATACAGGGGGAGAGGACTGGTGTGTGGGGTCTGTATACAGGGGGAGAGGACTGGTGTGTGGAGTCTGTATACAGGGGAGAGGACTGGTGTGTGGGGTCTGTATACAGGGGGAGAGGACTGGTGTGTGGGGTCTGTATACAGGGGAGAGGACTGGTGTGTGTGGGGTCTGTATACAGGGGGAGAGGACTGGTGTGTGTGTGTGGGGGGGGTCTGTATACAGGGGGAGAGGACTGGTGTGTGGGGTCTGTATACAGGGGAGAGGACTGGTGTGTGTGGGGTCTGTATACAGGGGGAGAGGACTGGTGTGTGTGTGTGGGGGGGTCTGTATACAGGGGGAGAGGGGACCAGTGTGGGGTGTCTGTGTACAGGGGTTCTCTCCCCCTGTATACAGACCCCCCACACCAGTCCTCTCCCCCTGTATACAGACCCCCCACACCAGTCCTCTCCCCCTGTATACAGACCCCCCACACACCAGTCCTCTCCCCCTGTATACAGACCCCCCACACACCAGTCCTCTCCCCCTGTATACAGACCCCACACACCAGTCCTCCCCCCCCTGTATACAGACCCCACACACCAGTCCTCTCCCCTGTATACAGACCCCACACACCAGTCCTCTCCCCTGTATACAGACCCCACACACCAGTCCTCTCCCCTGTATACAGACCCCACACACCAGTCCTCTCCCCTGTATACAGACCCCAAACACCAGTCCTCTCCCCCTGTATACAGACCACACACACCAGTCCTCTCCCCCTGTATACAGACCCCACACACCAGTCCTCTCCCCCTGTATACAGACCCCACACACACCAGTCCTCTCCCCTGTATACAGACCCCGCACACCAGTCCTCTCCCCTGTATACAGACCCCACACACCAGTCATCTCCCCTGTATACAGACACCCCACACACCAGTCCTCTCCCCTGTATACAGACCCCACACACCGGTCCTCTCCCCCTGTATACAGACTCCACACACCAGTCCTCTCCCCTGTATACAGACCCCCACACACCGGTCCTCTCCCCTGTATACAGACCCCACACACCAGTCCTCTCCCCCTGTATACAGACCCCACACACCAGTCCTCTCCCCTGTATACAGACCCCGCACACACCAGTCCTCTCCCCTGTATACAGACCCCCCCACACCAGTCCTCTCCCCCTGTATACAGACCCCACACACACCAGTCCTCTCCCCCTGTATACAGAGACCCCACACACCAGTCCTCTCCCCTGTATACAGACCCCCCACACCAGTCCTCTCCCCCTGTATACAGACCCCACACACCAGTCCTCTCCCCCTGTATACAGACCCCACACACCAGTCCTCTCCCCTGTATACAGACCCCACACACCAGTCCTCTCCCCTGTATACAGACCCCACACACACCAGTCCTCTTCCCTGTATACAGACCCCACACACCAGTCCTCTCCCCTGTATACAGATCCCACACACCAGTCCTCTCCCCTGTATACAGATCCCACACACACCAGTCCTCTCCCCTGTATACAGACCCCCCCCACACCAGTCCTCCCCCCTGTATACAGACCCCCCACACACCCGTCCCCTGTATACCCCTCCATGTTCCTGTGGATATTGCAGCTTCCTTCACTCTGTTTCTGCACAGTGAATGGTGCAGCGGTTGTGACTACATCCCATACCGCAAGAGGACCTGGTCCCTCCCAGGTATGGGAAATAGCCAGCTCTATAGCAGCTGTCTATTTCCCATAACTGGTAAGGACCTTTTTGCCCCTAGTGGTGGGGTCCTGTATAGATCTAGAATTTAGCCATTTTATGGTGAATTGGCTATTTCCCATACTGCAGAAGGACCTTTGCCACCTATCCTATACCGTGAAGGTGACAAGTAGGAAAGGTCCTTTTCAGTGATGAGGTTTAGCCTCCTCACATAGTAATGGCTATTTCCCATACTGCAGAAGGACCCTGTTGTAGAGTTATATCAGCCGCACTTTCAGATATTGTCATCAGACTATTAAACAGCGGTTCCTCAAGTTACAATATTAAATGGTTCCGGGAAGATGATTGTATGTCATGGTATTACAACACCAAATGCTGCCAAATGTTTCCCTGAGCTATTAGATGCGTATCAGACATTGTGCGGATGGCAGAGGAAGTGGCTGCCCGAACAATCATTTGGATTATTTGTGCGTCCCTTCACTTTCATCACCCATCGCTCCCCTATTACACAATACATGTATGAGCAACGGGCGAGGATTTTATGCCTGGTGAAAACCAAGCAACCAAACGATGATATTACACGGGCCGATTATCGGTGATTGGCTTAACAAACCGCTCATAGTCGCCCTGTGTAATGGACCCACTAACTCTATTGATCACTGGTAATTGTCTCTGAAGCCACCAAAAGAGAAAACAATGGATCCTAAAGAAGAATTAGCAGATAAGTAACACAGATAAAGCAAATCCATATAAGAAAGAGCTGCTGGAAGTTGGAAATCAATGTGATGGAGGGTCCTGCGCAATGTGATTAAGATGCAGGAGGGTCCTGCACAATCTGTTGTAGCTGCAGGAGGGTTCAGTACAGAGTGAGACAGAAAAATAAGACGCAGTCACCCGTCCGCCCAAAGAATTGACATGTCAATTCTTCGGGTGGATGGCGTTATCTGCCTCACCATAGAATGGAGATGCGCGCAAGTGGGGGCGAGCAACAGAATCCAGAGCGGGTTATCCCATAGTGTGAATGCATCTTAAAGTCACACCCTCTAATGTGTCACCGTGTTCCAATGAACTGTCACTGTCCTCATGTAATGTGCTACGACCTCCCCCTCTTGCATTGTGTCACTGTGTCCCCCTCATGTACTGTGCCATTGTCCCCTATTATTAATGGACTGACTCTCTAATCAATTTTTCCCAATCTTTGACTCTCCAGCTGAAAAACGACAACTCCTCTCATGAACTGCCAGCAGGACATGATGGGTGTTGTAGTTCTGCAACCGGGAGAGCTACAGGCTGCAAAACTACAACTCAAACCATGAACTGTTAAGCAGGGCATGATGGGGGTTGTATTTCTTGGGATAAGCTCACCTGTCCAGGTTCCTGCTCTTCTTCTTGGGCTCTGGTCTCCTCTTGTCAGGTCTGGCAGAAGTCCCAGAGGCAGAAGAGGAAACTCCTGCCAGCAGTATATTCAGTTGTATCAGCAATTGCGGATAGAACTGAATGGGGAGGGAGAGCAGCCAGTAAGGTAAGTGAGTGTTATTCTTTTCACCGCCCCATCCCCCCAGGGCATTCTGAAAAAAGGGGCAATGGCCGAAGTACCCTTTTAACCCCGAGGGGTTTTTAGACACCGGTATTTCCAGGACTATGTTGGATTCCATGGACGACGTTAATGACTAGTTTTTTTTTATAAAATGGTCAACGAGGGTTTTAGGGTTTTTACAAATAAAAAATAATTATCAATTGTGTCTTGTTTTTTTTTCTTACATTCAGTGTCGGACTGGAGTGCCTTGGGCCCACCAGGGGAAATCATTCTTGGGGCCCACCCTTCTGCCACCGCACTTATCTACTGTAACATTAATAAAGGTCCATTAACACGGCGTGATATGGGGCAGCATAGGGCTGCAAATGATTGCTAATCAGCAGGGCAGGTGATGTGCAGCCGACAGCAATGATCTTAGCCGCACAAAAGATCAAATCAGCCGACTATGGGGCATTTGCTTGCATGTCAGCCAATCTCTGGCACTTTTACATGGGCCGATCATCGGCTGAATAGACTTCCTAGGAGCACTTGTTACCGATTATTGGCCGGTGTAATCGCGCTATAAGACAATTTTCTTTGCATGATAACACTGTATGCTACCAATAACACCAGTATATAAAGAGCAAATATCCCCACACATATTACCGCTATACAGTAACTGACCAAATCCTGTATATCAAGACCGATATTACCAATAAACCAGTATACAGGAGGGAAATAGTAATCCCTTTATAGTAGATGACAACCTCTGTGCATTCCCTATTATCAGGGGTAGGGAACCTCGGCTCTCTCTGTTGCAAAACTACAACTCCCTTCATGCCTGCAACAACTGCAACAGCTGGAGATCCAAGGTTCCCTATTCCTGCCCTATAGTATATGGCCCCCTCTGTGTAGTCCCCTTATAGATGACCCCTCTGTGTAGTCCACTAAAGTAGATGCCCCCTATAGCCTATTGTATACACACCGCACCCAGTATAGTTAACCTTATAGATGCCCCCCATTGTTGTCCCCCTCTGTGTAGTGCCCTTTATAGATGCCTCCTCAGTGTTGTCCTCCTTATAAATTGCCCCCAACCAGTGTCCCTTATAGATGTCTCCCTGTGTTATCCCCCTTATAACTGGCCCGCTTGTGTTATCCATTCCCCCATATAGATAGCCCCCTTATGTTGTCCATCCCTACCCCCCATATAGCCCCTTATGTTGTCTATTCCCCCGTATAGCCCCCTTATGTTGTCCTTGCCCCATATAGCCCCCTTCTGTTTTCCTTCCCCTGTATATAGCCCCTTATGTTGTCCTCCCCTGTATACAGCCCCTTATGTTGTCTTCCCCCTGTATGCAGCCCCTTATGTTGTCCTCCCCCTGTATACAGCCCCTTATGTTGTCCTCCCCCTGTATACAGCCCCTTATGTTGTCCTCCCCCTGTATACAGCCCCTTATGTTGTCCTCCCCCTGTTTATAGCCCTTTATGTTGTCCTCCCCCTGTATACAGCCCCCCTTATGTTGTCCTTCCCTGTATACAGCCCCCCTTATGTTGTCCTTCCCTGTATACAGCCCCCCTTATGTTGTCCTTCCCTGTATACAGCCCCCCTCATGTTGTCCTCCCCCTGTATACAGCCCCCTTATGTTGTCCTCCCCCTGTATACAGCCCCCCTTATGTTGTCCTCCTCCTGTATATACCCCCTTATGTTGTCCTGCCCCAGTATACATACCCCCTTATGTTGTCCTGCCCCTGTATATACCCCCTTATGTTGTCCTCCCCCTGTATACAGCCCCCTTATGTTGTCCTTCCCCTGTATACAGCCCCCCTTATTTTGTCCTCCCCCTGTATACAGCCCCCCTTATGTTGTCCTCCCCTGTATACAGCCCCCCTTATGTTGTCCTCCCCTCTATATAGCCCCCCTTATGTTGTCCTCCCCCTGTATACAGCCCCCCTTATGTTGTCCTCCCCTGTATACAGCCCCCCCTTATCTTGCCCCCTCTGATAAAAAATTAAAAAAAAACACAAGACAACTCACCTAACCACACGATCCCCCGTCGGTCGCCGGTGTCCTTTTCTCTGACAGCAGCTCCGATGTGAAGTCCCGCCGGCGCCATCACTGACCTCAGTGTGCGCCGCGGTGGCTGGGACTTCCGGTATGCGCTGCATGAACAGGAAGTCCTAGCCGCCGCGGCGCACACTGAGGTCAGTGATGGCGCCGGTGGGACTTCACAACGGAGCTTGCGTAACTCTTGTGATCGCAAGCAAATCTCTGCTTGCGGTCACAAGAGTGATTGACAGGGCGGGAAGCCGTAGGCTTCCCGCCCTGTCAATCACAACACTGCTTACATTTAACTGGAAGCGATTGTTGCGATCGCTTCCAGTTAAAAAGGGAGGTGCGGCCCCCGGCCCCCCTAGGAGCAGGGGGCCCACTCCAGCTCGGGGCCCACCGGGGGTTTCCCCGGCCCCCCGGTGGCCCAGTCCGAGCCTGCTTACATTACAGGCTTAGTAGTGGACGGCATCCATTACAAAGTCGGGGCTTAATGTTAGTATAAAATGGCTAACGCTACCCCCACAATATTACCCCAGTACCCAATACCACCAGATTACTAGGAAGAGCCGGGTGCCATTAGTCCCGGAGCATCAAATTTGGCTCTCCTGGACTGGGCGGTAGCCAGGGGGTGTTTAGTGTTAGCCATTTTATCACTAACACTAACCCCCCCCACTTAGGGTACTATTACACAGAACGATAATCGGCCCTATCCGGCCGATTATCGTTCCATGTCATAAAGACAATGATCATCGGCTGATCGTTGATGCAGGTTCTGACCTATAATTGTCGGGCGCCGACCACGCACAGATACGTGTAATAGCGGTGCGTGGCCGACGATATGCAAAGAGGAATACATACCTATGCAGGCTGCAGGGCTAATCTTCCTCTGTGCTTCTCCCTGGGTCCCGTGCATCAGGGCAGCCTGTGTCAGCTGACAGGCCGCTCAGCCAATCACAGGCCGGGACCGCAGTAGCTCTGAAGCTGGAGTGCGCGGGACTCGGTGAGAAGCACAGAGGAAGAGGAGCCCTGTAGCCTGGATAGGTAATGTATACAGTTAAAACAAGGGCTGCAAGGACATCAGTAACAATGTCCCTGCTGCCCTTGTTAAACAATTATGGGGCTGTGTAATGGTTATTATCGGGCTCCCATCGGCCCGTGTAATACCACCCTTAGTAATGGATGATGTCTATCAGACAGCTTCCACTACTAAGCCTGTGATGTAAATAAAAAAACACAAGACACAATTGATATTTTTTTTATTTAAAAAACACCCCTAAACCCCTCATTGACCTTTTTAAAAAGAAAAAAAAAAAGGATCATCGACGTAGTCCACAGAATCCAATGTAATCCTCTGGATACCGTTATCTGAAAACAAAAAGAAAGAGACGCACAAAAAAGGCAGGAGTAGAACACCCATCATTATGACAGGTGTTCTACTGCTTACAGTAGCGGCATCTTTACAGATAGCTGCTTACTGTCCGGCACCTAAGGGGTTAAGTATGGATGCATGGTATCCACACTCCACCCTCTGGGGGCCAGACACTTCACACCAGCAAGGAAGGGGGTTAAGTGCCCCCCTGGGCTGGGTGCAGTGTAAGATACAGGCACAGGGGAGAGAAAGCAGCATCTTCAGGACACAGCCTGGTTAATAGCCTTAACCCCTGCCTCACTGGTCCAGGCTGCAAGTAAATCTATAAGTGCTGCATACTCACGGAATCGGGCCGTCGCGCTGATTCCATTTTCAGATCTGCTGCTTCATTCCCGAGTTCCGACCTTCTCTGTATACTGGTGTCAGGTCTGCTCCATCAACATACAGAGAAGGTTGTAACTTGGGAACAGAGTGGCGGATCTGAGAACGGTAATGTCTAAATCCAATAGCATAAATAGACCTGCTGACGTCACATGGTCACATGACTTCCTCAATTCACGTGACTGTACAGCAGGCGTGGCTTATTCAGTTTAGCCTCGCTGGTCTACACGGCTGCCACGAGTTTGCGTCTCCAATTGTGCCACTGCACGTCCGCTCTACTGGAAATTGTTATGGAGGGGGGGGGGGGGGGGGGGGCACAACAGTAAATATGATGGTTTCACTAACAGGTGGAAGGAGGAACAATGGTGGGTGCAGTAATATATGGGGGAGGGGGTGCAAGGAGGCACAATGGTGGGTGCAGTAGTATGTGGGGGAGGGGGTGCACCCATCATTATGCCTCCATGCACCACATCCACCATGTACTACTTTACCCACCATTATACTGTACTGCACCCCTCCCCCATGTACTGCACCCACCATTATACTGTACTGCACCCATCCCCATGTACTACTGCACCCACCATTATACTGTACTGCACCCCTCCCCCATATACTGTACTGCACCCCCTCCCCATGTACTACTGCACCCACCATTATACTGTACTGCCCCCCTCCCCCATGTACTACTGCACCCACCATTATACTGTTCTGCCCCCCTCCCCCATGTACTACTGCACCCACCATTATGCTGTACTGCACCCCCTCCCCATGTACTACTGCACCCACCATTATACTGTACTGCACCCACCATTATACTGTACTGCACCCCTCCCCATGTACTACTGCACCCACCATTATACTGTACTGCACCCCTCCCCATGTACTACTGCACCCACCATTATGCTGTACTGCACCCCTCCCCCATGTACTACTTTACCCACCATTATACTGTACTGCACCCCCTCCCCATGTACTACTGCACCCACCATTATACTGTACTGCACCCCTCCCCCATGTACTACTGCACCCACCATTATACTGTACTGCACCCCTCCCCCATATACTACTGCACCCACCATTATACTGTACTGCACCCCTCCCCCATGTACTGCACCCCCTCCCCATGTACTACTGCACCCACCATTATGCTGTACTGCACCCCTCCCCCATGTACTACTGCACCCACCATTATACTGTACTGCACCCCTCCCCCCATGTACTACTGCACCCACCATTATACTGTACTGCACCCCTCCCCCATGTACTACTGCACCCACCATTATGCTGTACTGCACCCACCATTATACTGTACTGCACCCCTCCCCATGTACTACTGCACCCACCATTATGCTGTACTGCACCCCTCCCCCATGTACTACTGCACCCACCATTATACTGTACTGCACCCCTCCCCCATATACTACTGCACCCACCATTATACTGTACTGCACCCCTCCCCCATGTACTGCACCCCCTCCCCATGCACTACTTACTGCACCCCCTCCCCATGTACTACTGCACCCACCATTATGCTGTACTGCACCCCTCCCCCATGTACTACTTTACCCACCATTATACTGTACTGCACCCCCATGTACTACTGCACCCACCATTATGCTGTACTGCACCCCCATGTACTACTGCACCCACCATTATGCTGTACTGCACCCCTCCCCCATATACTGCACCCACCAGTATACTGTACTGCACCCCTCCCCATGTACTACTGCACCCACCATTATGCTGTACTGCACCCCTCCCCCATATACTGCACCCACCATTATGCTGTACTGCACCCCTCCCCCATATACTGCACCCACCATTATACTGTACTGCAACCCCTCCCCCATGTACTACTGCACCCACCATTATGCTGTACTGCACCCCTCCCCCATATACTGCACCCACCATTATACTGTACTGCACCCCTCCCCCATGTACTACTGCACCCACCATTATACTGTACTGCACCCCTCCCCCATGTACTACTGCACCCACCATTATACTGTACTGCACCCCTCCCCCATGTACTGCATCCCACCATTATACTGTACTGCACCCCCTCCCCATGTACTACTGCACCCACCATTATACTGTACTGCACCCCCTCCCCATGTACTACTGCACCCACCATTATGCTGTACTGCACCCCTCCCCCATGTACTACTTTACCCACCATTATACTGTACTGCACCCCCTCCCCATGTACTACTGCACCCACCATTATGCTGTACTGCACCCATCCCCATGTACTGCACCCACCATTATACTGTACTGCACCCCTCCCCATGTACTACTGCACCCACCATTATACTGTACTGCACCCCTCCCCCATGTACTACTGCACCCACCATTATACTGTACTGCACCCCCTCCCCCATGTACTACTGCACCCACCATTATACTGTACTGCACCCCTCCCCCATATACTGCACCCACCATTATACTGTACTGCACCCCCATGTACTACTGCACCCACCATTATACTGTACTGCACCCCTCCCCCATATACTACTGCACCCACCATTATACTGTACTGCACCCCTCCCCATGTACTACTGCACCCACCATTATACTGTACTGCACCCCCTCCCCCATGTACTACTGCACCCACCATTATACTGTACTGCACCCCTCCCCCATATACTGCACCCACCATTATACTGTACTGCACCCCCATGTACTACTGCACTCACCATTATACTGTACTGCACCCCTCCCCCCATGTACTACTGCACCCACCATTATGCTGTACTGCACCCCCATGTACTACTGCACCCACCATTATACTGTACTGCACCCCTCCCCATGTACTACTGCACCCACCATTATGCTGTACTGCACCCCCATGTACTACTGCACCCACCATTATGCTGTACTGCACCCCTCCCCATATACTACTGCACCCACCATTATGCTGTACTGCACCCCCATGTACTACTGCACCCACCATTATACTGTACTGCACCCCTCCCCCATGTACTACTGCACCCACCATTATGCTGTACTGCACCCCCATGTACTACTGCACCCACCATTATACTGTACTGCACCCCTCCCCCATGTACTACTGCACCCACCATTATACTGTACTGCACCCCCTCCCCCATGTACTGCACCCACCATTATACTGTACTGCACCCACCATTATACTGTACTGCACCCCCTCCCCCATGTACTGCACCCACCATTATACTGTACTGCACCCACCATTATACTGTACTGCACCCCCTCCCCCATGTACTACTGCACCCACCATTATGCTGTACTGCACCCCTCCCCCATGTACTACTGCACCCACCATTATACTGTACTGCACCCCCTCCCCATATACTACTGCACCCACCATTATGCTGTACTGCACCCCTCCCCCATATACTGCACCCACCATTATGCTGTACTGCACCCCCATGTACTACTGCACCCACCATTATACTGTACTGCACCCCCTCCCCCATGTACTACTGCACCCACCATTATACTGTACTGCACCCCCTCCCCATATACTGCACCCACCATTATGCTGTACTGCCCCCTCCCCATGTACTACTGCACCCACCATTATACTGTACCCCTCCCCCCATGTACTACTGCACCCACCATTATACTGTACTGCACCCCCTCCCCATGTACTACTGCACCCACCATTATACTGTACTGCACCCCTCCCCATGTACTACTGCACCCACCATTATACTGTACTGCACCCCCTCCCCATGTACTACTGCACCCACCATTATACTGTACTGCACCCCCTCCCCATGTACTACTGCACCCACCATTATACTGTACTGCACCCCTCCCCCATGTACTACTGCACCCACCATTATGCTGTACTGCACCCCCTCCCCCATGTACTACTGCACCCACCAATATACTGTACTGCACCCCCTCCCCATGTACTACTGCACCCACCGTTATACTGTACTGCACCCCTCCCCATGTACTACTGCACCCACCATTATACTGTACTGCACCCACCATTATGCTGTACTGCACCCCCTCCCCCATGTACTACTGCACCCACCATTATGCTGTACTGCACCCATTCCCATGTACTACTGCACCCACCATTATACTGCACCCCTCCCCCATGTACTACTGCACCCACCATTATACTGTACTGCACCCCTCCCCATGTACTACTGCACCCACCATTATGCTGTACTGCAACCCCTCCCCCATGTACTACTGCACCCACCATTATACTGTACTGCACCCCTCCCCCATATACTACTGCACCCACCATTATGCTGTACTGCACCCCTCCCCCATGTACTACTGCACCCACCATTATACTGTACTGCACCCCTCCCCCATATACTGCACCCACCATTATACTGTACTGCACCCCTCCCCATGTACTACTGCACCCACCATTATGCTGTACTGCACCCCTCCCCATGTACTACTGCACCCACCATTATACTGTACTGCACCCCCTCCCCCATGTACTACTGCACCCACCATTATGCTGTACTGCCCCCTCCCCATGTACTACTGCACCCACCATTATACTGTACTGCACCCCTCCCCATGTACTACTGCTCCCACCATTATACTGTACTGCACCCCCATGTTAATACTGACACCCACCATTAGTACTGTACTGCACCCCTTGCTCCCCCCATGTACTACTGGCACCCACCAACCCAACCATTATACTGTACTGCACAAATCCTCCCCTGTACCTACTGCACCCACCATTTATCACTGTACTGCACCCCCATGGTACGACCTGTCACTCCACCATTATACTGTACTGGGCACCCCTCCCCCCATGTACTACTAGCACCCACCCATTATACTGTACTGCACCCACCATTACTACTGTACTGAACCACCCCCTCCCCCTGTACTACTGCACCCACCTTATACTGTACTGCACCCCTCCCCATGTCAACTACTGCACCCCAACATTATACTGTTACTGCCACCCACCATTTATACTGTCACTGCACCCCTCCCCATGTACTACTGCACCCACCATTATACTGTACTGCACCCCTCCCCATGTTCTACTGCACCCACCATTATACTGTACTGCACCCCCTCCCCATGTACTACTGCACCCACCATTATACTGTACTGCACCCACCATTATACTGTACTGCACCCCCTCCCCCATATACTGCACCCACCATTATACTGTACTGCACCCCTCCCCCATGTACTACTGCACCCACCATTATACTGTACTGCACCCCTCCCCCATGTACTACTGCACCCCTCCCCCATATACTACTGCACCCCTCCCCCATATACTGCACCCACCATTATACTGTACTGCACCCCTCCCCCATATACTGTACTGCACCCCTCCCCATGTACTACTGCACCCACCATTATACTGTACTGCACCCCTCCCCCATATACTGCACCCACCATTATACTGTACTGCACCCCTCCCCCATATACTGCACCCACCATTATACTGTACTGCACCCCCTCCCCCATGTACTACTGCACCCACCATTATACTGTACTGCACCCCCTCCCCCATGTACTACTGCACCCACCATTATACTGTACTGCACCCCCTCCCCCATATACTGCACCCACCATTATACTGTACTGCACCCCCTCCCCATGTACTACTGCACCCCTCCCCATGTACTGCACCCACCATTATACTGTACTGCACCCCTCCCCCATATACTACTGCACCCACCATTATACTGTACTGCACCCCTCCCCATATACTGCACCCACCATTATACTGTACTGCACCCCTCCCCCATATACTGTACTGCACCCTCCCCATGTACTACTGCACCCACCATTATACTGTACTGCACCCCTCCCCATATACTGCACCCACCATTATACTGTACTGCCCCCACCATTATACTGTACTGCACCCACCATTATACTGTACTGCACCCCCTCCCCATGTACTACTGCAGCCCACCATTATACTGTACTGCACCCCTCCCCCATGTACTACTGCACCCACCATTATACTGTACTGCCACCCACCATTATGCTGTACTGCACCCCTCCCCATGTACTACTGCACCCACCATTATACTGTACTGCACTCCCTCCCCCATGTACTACTGCACCCACCATTATACTGTACTGCACCCCTCCCATGTACTACTGCACCCACACATTATACTGTACTGCAACCCCTCCCCAATATACACTGCACCCACCATTATGCTGTACTGCACCCCTCCCCCATATACTGCACCCACCATTATGCTGTACTGCACCCCCATGTACTACTGCACCCACCATTATACTGTACTGCACCCCCTCCCCCATGTACTACTGCACCCACCATTATACTGTACTGCACCCATCCCCATGTACTACTGCACCCACCATTATACTGTACTGCACACCCCTCCCCCTATACTGCACCCACCTTATGCTGTACTGCCCCCTCCCCATGTACTACTGCACCCACCATTATACTGTACCCCTCCCCCCCATGTACTACTGCACCCACCCTTATACGGTACTGCACCCCCTCCCCATGTACTACTGCACCCACCATTATACTGTACTCTGCACCCCTCCCCATGTACTACTGCACCCACCATTATACTGTACTGCACCCCGCCCCATGTACTAACTGCACCCACCATTATACTGTACTGGGCACCCCTCCCCCATGTACTACTGCACCCACCATTATACTGTACTGCACCCCCTCCCCATGTACTACTGCACCCCCTCCCCATGTACTACTGCACCCCCTCCCCATGTACTACTGCACCCAACATTATACTGTACTGCACCCCCTCCCCATGTACTACTGCACCCACCATTATACTGTACTGCACCCACCATTATACTGTACTGCACCCCCTCCCCATGTACTACTGCACCCACCATTATACTGTACTGCACCCACCATATTACTGTACTGCCCCCTCCCCCATGTACTACTGCCCCCACCATTATGCTGTACTGCACCCCCTCCCCCATGTACTACTGCACCCACCAATATACTGTACTGCACCCCTCCCCCATGTACTACTGCACCCACCATTATACTGTACTGCACCCCTCCCCATGTACTACTGCACCCACCATTATACTGTACTGCACCCACCATTATACTGTACTGCACCCCCTCCCCCATGTACTACTGCACCCCCTCCCCATGTACTACTGCACCCACCATTATACTGTACTGCACCCACCATTATGCTGTACTGCACCCCCTCCCCCATGTACTACTGCACCCACCATTATGCTGTACTGCACCCATTCCCATGTACTACTGCACCCACCATTATACTGCACCCCTCCCCCATGTACTACTGCACCCACCATTATACTGTACTGCACCCCTCCCCATGTACTACTGCACCCACCATTATGCTGTACTGCACCCCTCCCCCATGTACTACTGCACCCACCATTATACTGTACTGCACCCCTCCCCCATATACTACTGCACCCACCATTATGCTGTACTGCACCCCCATGTACTACTGCACCCACCATTATACTGTACTGCACCCCTCCCCCATGTACTACTGCACCCACCATTATACTGTACTGCACCCCTCCCCCATATACTGCACCCACCATTATACTGTACTGCACCCCTCCCCATGTACTACTGCACCCACCATTATGCTGTACTGCACCCCCATGTACTACTGCACCCACCATTATACTGTACTGCACCCCTCCCCCATGTACTACTGCACCCACCATTATACTGTACTGCACCCCTCCCCCATATACTGCACCCACCATTATACTGTACTGCACCCCTCCCCCATATACTACTGCACCCACCATTATGCTGTACTGCACCCCTCCCCCATGTACTACTGCACCCACCATTATACTGTACTGCACCCCTCCCCATGTACTACTGCCCCCACCATTATGCTGTACTGCCCCCTCCCCATGTACTACTGCACCCACCATTATACTGTACTGCACCCCTCCCCATGTACTACTGCTCCCACCATTATACTGTACTGCACCCCCATGTACTACTGCACCCACCATTATACTGTACTGCACCCCTCCCCCCATGTACTACTGCACCCACCATTATACTGTACTGCACCCCTCCCCATGTACTACTGCACCCACCATTATACTGTACTGCACCCCTCCCCCATGTACTACTGCACCCACCATTATGCTGTACTGCACCCCCTCCCCATGTACTACTGCACCCACCATTATACTGTACTGCACCCCTCCCCCATATACTGTACTGCACCCCTCCCCCATATACTGCACCCACCATTATACTGTACTGCACCCCTCCCCCATATACTGCACCCACCATTATACTGTACTGCACCCCTCCCCATATACTGCACCCACCATTATACTGTACTGCACCCCCTCCCCATGTACTACTGCACCCACCATTATACTGTACTGCACCCACCATTATACTGTACTGCACCCCTCCCCATGTACTACTGCACCCACCATTATACTGTACTGCACCCCCTCCCCCATGTACTACTGCACCCACCATTATACTGTACTGCACCCCTCCCCATGTACTACTGCACCCACCATTATACTGTACTGCACCCCCTCCCCCATATACTGCACCCACCATTATACTGTACTGCACCCCTCCCCCATGTACTACTGCACCCACCATTATACTGTACTGCACCCCTCCCCCATGTACTACTGCACCCCTCCCCCATATACTACTGCACCCCTCCCCCATATACTGCACCCACCATTATACTGTACTGCACCCCTCCCCCATATACTGTACTGCACCCCTCCCCATGTACTACTGCACCCACCATTATACTGTACTGCACCCCTCCCCCATATACTGCACCCCCTCCCCATGTACTACTGCACCCACCATTATACTGTACTGCACCCCCTCCCCCATGTACTACTGCACCCACCATTATACTGTACTGCACCCCCTCCCCCATGTACTACTGCACCCACCATTATACTGTACTGCACCCCCTCCCCCATATACTGCACCCACCATTATACTGTACTGCACCCACCATTATACTGTACTGCACCCCTCCCCATGTACTGCACCCACCATTATACTGTACTGCACCCCTCCCCCATATACTACTGCACCCACCATTATACTGTACTGCACCCCCTCCCCATGTACTACTGCACCCACCATTATACTGTACTGCACCCCTCCCCCATATACTGCACCCACCATTATACTGTACTGCACCCCTCCCCCATATACTGTACTGCACCCCTCCCCATGTACTACTGCACCCACCATTATACTGTACTGCACCCCTCCCCCATATACTGCACCCACCATTATACTGTACTGCACCCCTCCCCCATGTACTACTGCACCCACCATTATACTGTACTGCACCCCCTCCCCATGTACTACTGCACCCACCATTATACTGTACTGCACCCCTCCCCCATGTACTACTGCACCCACCATTATACTGTTCTGCACCCCTCCCCCATATACTACTGCACCCACCATTATACTGTACTGCACCCACCATTATACTGTACTGCACCCACCATTATACTGTACTGCACCCCCTCCCCATGTACTACTGCACCCACCATTATACTGTACTGCACCCCTCCCCCATGTACTACTGCACCCACCATTATACTGTACTGCACCCCCTCCCCATGTACTACTGCACCCACCATTATACTGTACTGCACCCCTCCCCCATGTACTACTGCACCCACCATTATACTGTACTGCACCCCTCCCCATGTACTACTGCACCCACCATTATACTGTACTGCCCCCCTCCCCCATGTACTACTGCACCCACCATTATACTGTACTGCACCCCTCCCCATGTACTGCACCCACCATTATACTGTACTGCACCCCCTCCCCATGTACTACTGCACCCACCATTATACTGTACTGCACCCCTCCCCCATGTACTACTGCACCCACCATTATACTGTACTGCACCCACCATTATGCTGTACTGCACCCCTCCCCCATGTACTACTGCACCCACCATTATACTGTACTGCACCCCTCCCCATGTACTACTGCACCCACCATTATACTGTACTGCACCCCCTCCCCATGTACTACTGCACCCCCTCCCCATGTACTACTGCACCCACCATTATACTGTACTGCACCCCTCCCCCATGTACTACTGCACCCACCATTATACTGTACTGCACCCACCATTATACTGTACTGCACCCCCTCCCCATGTACTACTGCACCCACCATTATACTGTACTGCACCCCTCCCCCATGTACTACTGCACCCACCATTATACTGTACTGCACCCACCATTATACTGTACTGCACCCCTCCCCCATATACTGTACTGCACCCACCATTATATACTTACTGTTGTTTCCCCCCCTAACAATTACCTGTGGAAAGGACCTGCAGAGAGAAGCTAACCAGTGGCAGCCGTGTAGACCAGCCAGGCTAAACTGAATAAGCCACGCCTGCTGTACAGTCACATGACTTGAGGAAGTCATGTGACCTTGTGATGTCAGCAGGTCCTTTTACAGTATGGGATTTAGACATTACCATGGTGCAGCAGCTCACTACTTCCTACTTCCGGTCGAGGCCCCGCCCCTCCTGGTGACATCACACCTCAAAGGAGAGGATACATTCTAGCATCTACACTGCCAGGACCTTATACCCTTCTATATGATGGAGAAGGACAGGAATGAGATCAGTAAGAGAATATTACACGTCACCTTGGAGATCATCCGCCTGCTGACCGGAGAGGTAACTTCTCTAGATTTCCACCATTGTTGTCTGGGCTCTTTGGCCCCTCCCTCCCTCCCCCGCTCTATGTTCTGGATCTGGTCTCCTCTTTGTAGGTGCGGTGGTCTCCAGCACTGACCCCAGTAGTCCAGATGTGTCTCCTCCTCCTCCTCCTCCTCACTAGAGCTCTATACAGGGGGACAATCTCCTCTTTGTAGTGAGGAGGAGGCAGGAATACTGGGCTCAGTCCCCTCATTGTCTCTCTCCATCCCCAGGATTACACCATAGTGAAGAAGACATGGGGGGAGGGTGTGGCCTTCCCCCAGGAGTCAGGAGGGCGGAGCAGGGCCCGGGGCCCCATCACGGAGCCTCCATCACTGATACATGAGCAGAAGATCCTAGAACTCACCCACAGGATGACTGAGCTGCTGACTGGAGAGGTGACACTGGGGAATGCTGGGAGATGATAGAGTAATCCAGGAGGCAGCAGGCTGGGGGGGATGACTGTGTGATCATTGTGTGTGTCAGGTTCCTATAAGGTGTCAGGATGTGGCCGTCTATTTCTCCATGGAGGAGTGGGAGTATGTAGAAGGACACAAGGATCTGTACCGGGGGGAGCAGCCGCTCATGATGGAGGATCAGCCGCCCGGCCTCACAGCACAAGGTAAGGAGAAGGTTCTCGGCTCCATGTCTCTATCACTGATCTGTAGATCGGAGGGGGGGGGAGCACTGATCCTCGTGTAGCAGATAATCTTATCAATCACTTTGTGTTCCCAACAGATGGAGACAGTGATGGAGATGTCCCCGAGGGTCTTCAGGTAGGTGGCGCTATAAGCTGTCATGGAGTGCTTCGCTCCTGGTGTCAGTCGGCCTATGCAGGTGGTGACCCCTCATGCACAGATTTGGGTGCTGGGGAGGAGAATCCTGCGTAGGGGGTGTGGCTAAAGAGACAAAGGGGCGGGGAGGAAGAGCTGAGAGGTGTTACAGGACTAGGGAACCGCAGTCCCACAAGGTCCACCAAGCTGTGTGTGTGCAGCAGTCCCATTGAGGTCGCCACCCTCTCTTCCACCAGCACCATCATGTTCTCCTCCACCCCTGACCTTTCGTACATGGTTTGGGGAGGAGCAGGAGTGGGACATCAGGAAACATGTCAAGCAGGTGGAGCCAGGTGTGTCCAGAACTGAGGAGGGCAACAAACAGAAAAGGTGCGGCTTTGTGGGAGACCTTGTACATGGCCGTACCCTGTTTGTTGCCAGGAGCTGTGTGAACAGTGACTACCTCCCGGACTGTATGCATAGCCAGGAACCCGGTGAGGAGGCAGAGTACACCCCTGGTGGGATGGTGGGCCGCTGACCTAACCCAGCTAGGTGTGGTGCCACCTCCTTCCTCTACATCCACAGGTGCCCATCTATGAGAGGATGCCCAGATGTCTTATGGGTCACAGGTTTAGCTCACCTGATTACACCTGTATAAAGTGTATAAGGGAAAGTATTAGTAAAAATGGTCCTACTTGTGTCCTTCAGATCGTTTAGTCGCTGATTCAGCGTCTTAGTTTTGTTGTTTTCTATCATTTTGATTTTATTTTTGTTTGTTTAGAATGAAGATCTGATAGATATAAAGGTTGAGGTTATAGATGAATCAGAAAAGGAGACGATGGCCGATCAGCAGGGTAAGGAGGGGGAGACGGCCATTGGTTGTGATGACATAGAGCAGTGTATTATGGATTGTCTCCCTGTGTGTTCCCTACAGATGGAGGCAGTGACAGGAATCCACCAGAGAGGTGTCCCCGTCCTCTGTATTCCCAGGACTGTCCAGAGGGAGATGTCCCAGCAGACAATCAGCAGGTAGATGAGGCTGATGCTATAGCACTATATCTCTATAGCGCCCCCCGGTGCTGGTGGTTTGGATCGGCTCCGGGGGCTTCTGCGCGGTCTGATATTCGGTCGTGTACGGTTAGTCCTGTGGTCACACGAACAATCGCTGTATTGTTCCCAGGTCATTAACCTGCATTGTTATCGGCCGCACATCCTGTGCTCAGACAGAAGGATATGTGGACAATGACTGATTTATACGGCCGCACAAGAGATCAGATGAGTCGCTGAGCGAGTGTTTTCTCTGCCGTCACATGATCGTCTGCAGTAATAAAGGGGCCCCCAGCGGGGATCAGGTCACCTCCCTGGGGTCCTTGTGAACCTCTCTGCCTCCTGTCCTATCACATCAGCCCATAGACTGAGCTCCCTGCCGCTCCTCCTCACACAGGGATCATAGGATGATGGAGTGTGGTGAGACCCCGGAGGATGTTATAGCGGTGCGACAGACGATCTCTTGCTAGATGGAAGGGTGACGCCACTACTGTGGTGATGGCCGAGATACAGCCGGACCTTAGGGTTTAGTCATGTGACACCAGGGCCTGGTGGGCACACAGGTGGGATGGCACGCCTGCTGTTACAGTGTAAGGCCGGTTGTACCCTTCTCCCCTGGGGTCGGTGTCCTTCCGGTTTGCTGCCGGGTCCCTTGGGATAGTGTAGTGACCCTCCCAGATAGTGGTAGGACCCCCCACCCACAGAGAGGGGAGATGTCCCAAGGTTGCGGTGTACATGCTGTACCGGTGGTAGTGTATAATAACCGACTAAGGTGATAACGGTGACTCGGTTACTACTTGTAAATGTGCAGCAGGTAACACAACGAATCTTCAGGTACTGATACAGGTCCAATAACTACACGAACATAGAACCACCAGATCTGTGGGATAAGTGCGGAGTAGGATGTAGTAGAGCTGATAAGGTTGTACTGAGGTAGTAGAGAGGAGGGTGTCGTGAGAGTCTCATCCCAAGTAGTAATGTGCTCTGCCGGGAGTGTAGAGAAGAATACTTGTAGAAGAAGACGAGAACCTGTGTGCATTGACCTTTTCCTATAATCTTCACACCACCTGATGCCCACTAGCTTTGGCTGAACCGTACCAATGGGTGACACAGGCCCCAGACCCTGTTACCTGGGATGAGCAGGCCTGTATTTAGAGTTCATGCTGCCCTAGGCACTTTGCACGCACAGGCGCCCCCCCTCACCCCCCCCCCCCCCCGCCGCCGCGCCGTTACTGTACATGCATGGTATATACCCTGGCACTTGGGTGCCGCTCTACTTGATGCCCGCTGTTCTCATCAAACAGACGTGATGGAGGAAGGAAGGAGGCCGGGGGACTGGTTCTGTCCAGTGTTGGACTGGGGTACCTGGAGCCACCAATATACAACCAGTGAGACACGACATGCTGACCCCGCTCCTTTCCTGAATTCATCTGTATCTGTGACAAATCTCAGAACACCCTCCATTTATACAGCTCTCAGGGTATGCTGGGAGTTGTAGTCTCTGAGAGGACAACCCTGTAATAAATCACTGTGTGCAGAGGCTCCTGGTGGCTGCAATCTGTGGGTGACAACCATCAGCCCTGAAGGTCCAGTAATACATCTGTCTACAGCGGCAGTTATCATAGGATTGTACTTCTGTACTACAACTCCCAGCATATCCTGAGGGCTGCAGACTGTCAGTACATGCTGGGAGTTGTAGTGCCTGCAGCTGTTGTAGTTGGGTCCTAGGTGCATCATACACTGGATGCTTTGTGGCATATAAGAATACAGAGATCTGTGGGGGCTCAGTGCAGGGAAATGACCCCAGAACATCACTAATAGGGGAAAGAACAAAAACATCTCCCCCAATATCTTATTAGTGATGTTCTGGGGTCACTTCCCTACACTGAGCCTCCACAGATCTATGTATTCTTATATGCCACAAAGCATCCAGTGTATGATGCACCTAGGACCCAACTACAGCAGCTGCAGGCACTACAACTCCCAGCATATCCTGAGGGCTGCAGACTGTTCTGGGAGTTGTAGTGCCTACAGCTGTTGTAGTTGGGTCCTGGAGGCGTTGCGGGAGATCAGAATACATAGATCTGTGGGGGCTCAGTGCAGGGACGTGACCCCAGAACATCACTAATAGGGATAGGGGGAGATGTTGTTGTTCTATCCCCTATTAGTGATGTTCTGCGGTCACTTCCCTGCACTGAGCCCCCACAGATCTATGTATTCTTATATGCCACAAAGCATCCAGTGTATAATGCACCTAGGACCCAACTACAACAGCTGCAGGCACTACAACTCCCAGCAAGTACTGACAGTCTGCAGCCCTCAGGATATGCTGGGAGTTGTAGTGCCTGCGGCTCTTGTAGTTGGGTCCTAGTTAAAAAGTTTGCACTAGTGTACTGTAGTGACCGCAGGGCTGTGTCAGTACACTACCGCAAACAATAAACTGACCCTTATAGACCCCAATGATACACAGGCTCTGCACACTATAGAAGTGATTACAGTGCAGTTACTAATGACTCACAGGTGACGTCTTCTCCGATTGCCGTCGCTAACTTTTTGCTTTCTTCTCCATCTGGCAGCCATCATGAAGACTTCTCCAACCACAACTTGTCTGCAGGGGCAGCTGGGGGTGACTGGGAAAGGGAGGCAGCTGGGGCGACAGGGGGACTGGGGAAGGGGGGCAGCTGGGGGTGACAGGGGAAGGGAGGCAGCTGGGGGGGGACTGAGGAAGGGAGGCAGCTGGGGGGGGACTGAGGAAGGGAGGCAGCTGGGGGTGACTGGGGAAGGGAGGCAGCTGGGGGAAAGGGAGAGCAGCTGGGGGAAAGGGAGAGCAGCTGGGGGAAAGGGAGAGCAGCTGGGGGAAAGGGAGAGCAGCAGGGAGGGGCAGCTAGGGTGGCAGGGGAGAAGCTGGGGTTCAGGGGGGGCTGGGGCTCAGGGGGAGAGGCTGGGGGTCAGGGGGAGCGGTAGGGGGGCAGGGAAGAAGCTGGGATTCAGGGGGAGAGGCTGGGGGTCAGAGGGAGAAGCTGTGGGTCAGGGGGAGGGGCTGGGAGGCTGGGGAGCAGCTGAGAATGCAGGGGAGAGAGGCTGGGGGCAGGGGAGAGGCTGAGAATGCAGGGGGGAGAGGTTGGGGACCAGGGGAGAGAGGCTGGGGTCAGGGAAGAGGCTGAGAATGCAGGGGGGAGAGGCTGGGGACCAGGGGAGAGGCTGGGGACCAGGGGAGAGGCTGAGGGTTAGGGGGAGAGTCTGGGGGGGGGGGGGCAGGGGAAAGAATGGGGAGCAGGGGAGAGGCTGGGGGGCAGGGGAGAGGCTGAGGGTTAGGTGGAGAGGCTAAGGGGTTAGGTGGAGAGGCTGGGGGGGCAGGGGAGAGGCTGAGGGTTAGGGGGAGAGGCTGGGGGGCAGTGGGAGAGGCTGAGGGGCAGGGGAGAGGCTGAGGGGCAGGTGAGAGGCTGGGGGGCAGGTGAGAGGCTGAGGGGCAGGTGAGAGGCTGAGAATGCAGGGGGGAGAGGCTGGGGACCAGGGGAGAGGCTGAGGGTTAGGGGGAGAGTCTGGGGGGGGGGGGCAGGGGAGAGGCTGGGGGGGCAGGGGAGAGGCTGAGGGTTAGGTGGAGAGGCTGAGGGTTAGGTGGAGAGGCTGAGGGTTAGGTGGAGAGGCTAAGGGGTTAGGTGGAGAGGCTGGGGGGGGCAGGGGAGAGGCTGGGGGGCAGGGGAGAGGCTGAGGGTTAGGGGGAGAGGCTGAGGGGCAGTGGGAGAGGCTGAGGTTTGGGGGGAGAGGCTGATGGTTAGGTGGAGAGGCTGGGGGGAGCAGGGGAGAGGCTGGGGGGCAGGTGAGAGGCTGAGGGGCAGGTGAGAGGCTGAGGGGCAGGGGAGAGGCTGAGGGGCAGGGGAGAGGCTGAGGGGCAGGGGAGAGGCTGAGGGGCAGGTGAGAGGCTGAGGGGCAGGTGAGAGGCTGAGGGGCAGGTGAGAGGCTGGGGGGGCAGGGGAGAGGCTGAGAATGCAGGGGGGAGAGGTTGGGGACCAGGGGAGAGAGGCTGGGGTCAGGGAAGAGGCTGAGAATGCAGGGGGGAGAGGCTGGGGACCAGGGGAGAGGCTGAGGGTTAGGGGGAGAGTCTGGGGGGGGGGGGGCAGGGGAAAGGCTGGGGGCAGGGGAGAGGCTGGGGGGCAGGGGAGAGGCTGAGGGTTAGGTGGAGAGGCTAAGGGGTTAGGTGGAGAGGCTGGGGGGGGCAGGGGAGGGGCTGGGGAAGGTGAGAGGCTGGGGGGGCAGGGGAGAGGCTGGGGGGCAGGGGAGAGGCTGAGGGTTAGGGGGAGAGGCTGGGGGGGGGGGCAGGGGAGAGGCTGGGGGGGCAGGGGAGAGGCTGAGGGTTAGGTGGAGAGGCTGAGGGTTAGGTGGAGAGGCTGAGGGTTAGGTGGAGAGGCTAAGGGGTTAGGTGGAGAGGCTGGGGGGGGGCAGGGGAGAGGCTGGGGGGCAGGGGAGAGGCTGAGGGTTAGGGGGGAGAGGCTGAGGGGCAGTGGGAGAGGCTGAGGTTTGGGGGGAGAGGCTGATGGTTAGGTGGAGAGGCTGGGGGGAGCAGGGGAGAGGCTGGGGGGCAGGTGAGAGGCTGAGGGGCAGGGGAGAGGCTGAGGGGCAGGGGAGAGGCTGAGGGGCAGGGGAGAGGCTGAGGGGCAGGTGAGAGGCTGAGGGGCAGGTGAGAGGCTGAGGGGCAGGTGAGAGGCTGGGGGGCAGGTGAGAGGCTGGGGGGGCAGGGGAGAGGCTGAGAATGCAGGGGGGAGAGGTTGGGGACCAGGGGAGAGAGGCTGGGGTCAGGGAAGAGGCTGAGAATGCAGGGGGGAGAGGCTGGGGACCAGGGGAGAGGCTGAGGGTTAGGGGAGAGTCTGGGGGGGGGGGGCAGGGGAAAGGCTGGGGGCAGGGGAGAGGCTGGGGGGGCAGGGGAGAGGCTGAGGGTTAGGTGGAGAGGCTAAGGGGTTAGGTGGAGAGGCTGGGGGGGGCAGGGGAGAGGCTGGGGGGGGGCAGGGGAGAGGCTGGGGGGGGGCAGGGGAGAGGCTGGGGGGGGCAGGGGAGAGGCTGGGGGGCAGGGGAGAGGCTGAGGGTTAGGGGGAGAGGCTGGGGGGGCAGTGGGAGAGGCTGAGGGTTAGGTGGAGAGGCTGGGGGGCAGTGGGAGAGGCTGGGGTTTGGGGGGAGAGGCTGATGGTTAGGTGGAGAGGCTGGGGGGAGCAGGGGAGAGGCTGTGGGGAGCAGGGGAGAGGCTGAGGGGCAGGGGAGAGGCTGAGGGGCAGGGGAGAGGCTGGGGGGCAGGGGAGAGGCTGAGGGGCAGGGGAGAGGCTGGGGGGCAGGGGAGAGGCTGAGGGGCAGGGGAGAGGCTGGGGGGCAGGTGAGAGGCTGAGGGGCAGGTGAGAGGCTGGGGGGGCAGGGGAGAGGCTGAGGGGCAGGTGAGAGGCTGGGGGGGCAGGGGAAAGGCTGAGAATGCAGGGGGGAGAGGCTGGGGACCAGGGGAGAGGCTGAGGGTTAGGGGGAGAGTCTGGGGGGGGGCAGGGGAAAGGCTGGGGGCAGGGGAGAGGCTGGGGGGGGCAGGGGAGAGTCTGGGGGGGGGGCAGGGGAGAGGCTGGGGGGGGCAGGGGAGAGGCTGGGGGGGGCAGGGGAGAGGCTGGGGGGGGGCAGGGGAGAGGCTGGGGGGCAGGGGAAGAGGCTGAGGGTTAGGTGGAGAGGCTAAGGGGTTAGGTGGAGAGGCTGGGGGGGGGGGCAGGGGGAGAGGCTGAGGTTTGGGGGGAGAGGCTGATGGTTAGGTGGAGAGGCTGGGGGAGCAGGGGAGAGGCTGGGGGGCAGGTGAGAGGCTGGGGGGCAGGTGAGAGGCTGGGGGGGGCAGGTGAGAGGCTGGGGGGCAGGGGAGAGGCTGGGTGGGCAGGGGAGAGGCTGAGGGGCAGGTGAGAGGCTGGGGGGGGCAGGGGAAAGGCTGAGAATGCAGGGGGGAGAGGCTGGGGACCAGGGGAGAGGCTGAGGGTTAGGGGGAGAGTCTGGGGGGGGGGCAGGGGAGAGTCTGGGGGGGGCAGGGGAAAGGCTGGGGGGCAGGGGAGAGGCTGGGGGGCAGGGGAAGAGGCTGAGGGTTAGGTGGAGAGGCTAAGGGGTTAGGTGGAGAGGCTGGGGGGGCAGGGGAGAGGCTGGGGGGCAGGGGAGAGGCTGGGGGGCAGGGGAAGAGGCTGAGGGTTAGGTGGAGAGGCTAAGGGGTTAGGTGGAGAGGCTGGGGGGAGCAGGGGAGAGGCTGAGGTTTGGGGGGAGAGGCTGATGGTTAGGTGGAGAGGCTGGGGGGCAGGGGAGAGGCTGAGGGGCAGGTGAGAGGCTGGGGGGCAGGTGAGAGGCTGGGGGGGGCAGGTGAGAGGCTGGGGGGGCAGGTGAGAGGCTGGGGGGGGCAGGTGAGAGGCTGTGGGGCAGGGGAGAGGCTGGGGGGGGGGCAGGGGAGAGGCTGTGGGGGCAGGGGAGAGGCTGCCCCCCAGCAGGGGGGCAGCTGAGGATGCAGGGGGGCCGGCAGACGCTGTGGGGCTGGGGGGAGACGGAGCGGCCGGGAGCAGGCTGGTGGGCAGACAGGCTGGTTCCCTCCCCCCATGCAGCGCCGAGGTCCGGGGTCCGGGGTGCGATGCAGGGGGTGAGCTTCCGGTGCACACAGTCTGACAGAGGCCGGAAGCTCCCAGCTGCAGCCCCGCGTTCCTGGATCTTCTCTTCTGCTAGGCGATGACGTCACATCACGTGAGCGCCGCCGAGCAGGAGAGAAGATCCGGGACCGCGGGGCTGCAGCTGGGAGCTTCCGGCCTCTGTCAGACTGTGTGTGCCGGAAGCTCACCCCCTGCCTCGCACCCCGGACCCCGGACCTCGGCGCTGCATGGGGGGAGGGAACCAGCCTGCCCACCAGCCTGCTCCCGGCCGCTCCGTCACACCTCCCCCCCCCCCCCCCCCCCCCGGCGCGGACTAGGCACCCGTGGGCCGGTGCCTACGGATGTTTTTTTTTTTTTTTTAATAATAAAAAAAAGTGTTCCCTGCGGGTGCCGCCCCCCCCAGGGCGCCGCCCTAGGCACCGGACCACGGGTGCCTAGTGACAAATACGGCCCTGGGGATGAGCGGAATGGTTAGGATTTCTTAAGTACGCCCGTGCTGTGAGATGGAGTTCATAGACTTTACGTAACTTTGCTCCACCCGGATCAGTTCCTATCTCTTTTGCGGAGACTGTCCTGCACTGTAGTGACTCTTTGTCCTCGGCGTGAGTTGAGATGATCTGTTGGCTAGTCCTCTCCTGAAGGGTTTAGCAGCGCATCACACAGCGAGTTTGATGCTTCAAGAAAGAGGTTTGTAAGTGGGCTCTGTCCAGCAACCTACCCATGCGGGGTACTGACTAATAACTAGGATTGTAGAGGGGACCTGGCAGAGAGCCAGGGCCCAGGTAGAACCACGGTGGAGAGCTATCTGAGCTGCGTCCTTTCTCCACCAAAGCTCAGCTAAGACTCCTTCTTCACCCAAGGGACTAACTTCCTAACCAGCGTGTAAGGTGCGCTGTGGTTGGGTTGGAAGAGTTCAATAGATGAGTGAAAGGAGAGAAGGGTGTGTATAGGCGCAACACCCGTAGTAGGACACCACAGTTGCCTCCTATATGACAGGATTTTAAAGGAGACTCCCGCTTCCCATCCAGCAGCGGAGACCTCCCCATCATGTCACTGCTGTTATATGAAAGTCTGGTGAATGTAATCTTCATATCTGTCTCCCTATTGTACTGAATTGTTCTATATGTCCCAGCAGTGGGAAGGTCTGACTATTATCAAAGAGGAGGATGAAGAAGAGAGGATGAGGGGCGATCCCCCGTGTATGAGTGAGGTGAAGGAGGAGGAGGCGCCGGGAGCTGCTATACCAGGTATGGGAGGATGGAGTTACACAGGGTTATAAGGGGGGGCTCCACCTTACAGCTACATTACAGTAACACCCCCCCCCCCCTGTGTATATATGTATAGTGCAGTATAGTGAGGGGGGGGGGGCACAGGGATATAAGGGGGGGCTCCACCTTACAGCTACATTACAGTAACACCCCTCCCCCCTGTGTATATATGTATAGTGCAGTATAGTGATGGGGGCAGGGATATAAGGGGGGGCTCCACCTTACAGCTACATTACAGTACCCCCCCCCCGTGTATATATGTATAGTGCAGTATAGTGATGGGGGGGCAGGGATATAAGGGGGGCTCCACCTTACAGCTACATTACAGTAACACCCCCCCCCCCCCCCCCCCCCCCCCCGAGGATATATGTATAGTGCAGTATAGTGAGGGGGGCAGGGATATAAGGGGGGGCTCCACCTTACAGCTACATTACAGTAACACCCCCCCCTGTGTATATATGTGTAGTGCAGTATAGTGAGGGGGGGGGCAGGGATATAAGGGGGGGCTCCACCTTACAGCTACATTACAGTAACCCCCCCCCCCCTGTGTATATATGTATAGTGCAGTATAGTGAGGGGGGGCAGGGATATAAGGGGGGGCTCCACCTTACAGCTACATTACAGTAACCCCCCCCCCCTGTGTATATATGTATAGTGCAGTATAGTGAGGGGGGGGGCAGGGATATAAGGGGGGGCTCCACCTTACAGCTACATTACAGTAACCCCCCCCCCCCCTGTGTATATATGTATAGTGCAGTATAGTGAGGGGGGGCACAGGGATATAAGGGGGGGCTCCACCTTACAGCTACATTACAGTAACCCCCCCCCCTGTGTATATATGTATAGTGCAGTATAGTGGGGGGGGGCAGGGATATAAGGGGGGGCTCCACCTTACAGGTACATTACAGTAACACCCCCCCTGTGTATATATGTATAGTGCAGTATAGTGAGGGGGGGCACAGGGATATAAGGGGGGGCTCCACCTTACAGCTACATTACAGTAACCCCCCCCCCCCCCCCCTGTGTATATATGTATAGTGCAGTATAGTGATGGGGGCAGGGATATAAGGGGGGGCTCCACCTTACAGCTACATTACAGTAACACCCCCCCCCCCCTGTGTATATATGTATAGTGCAGTATAGTGAGGGGGGGGCACAGGGATATAAGGGGGGGCTCCACCTTACAGCTACATTACAGTAACACCCCCCCCCCCCGTGTATATATGTATAGTGCAGTATAGTGAGGGGGGGCAGAGATATAAGGGGGGGCTCCACCTTACAGCTACATTACAGTAACACCCCCCCCCCCCCCGTGTATATATGTATAGTGCAGTATAGTGAGGGGGGGCACAGGGATATAAGGGGGGGCTCCACCTTACAGCTACATTACAGTAACCCCCCCCCCCCCCCCGTGTATATATGTATAGTGCAGTATAGTGAGGGGGGGGGCAGGGATATAAGGGGGGGCTCCACCTTACAGCCCCCCCCCCCCCCCGTGTATATATGTATAGTGAGGGGGCACAGGGATATAAGGGGGGGCTCCACCTTACAGCTACATTACAGTAACACCCCCCCCTGTGTATATATGTATAGTGAGGGGGGGCAGGGATATAAGGGGGGGCTCCACCTTACAGCTACATTACAGTAACACCCCCCCCCCCCGTGTATATATGTATAGTGCAGTATAGTGAGGGGGGGCAGGGATATAAGGGGGGGCTCCACCTTACAGCTACATTACAGTAACACTCCCCCCCTGTGTATATATGTATAGTGCAGTATAGTGAGGGGGGGGGCAGGGATATAAGGGGGGGCTCCACCTTACAGCTACATTACAGTCACCCCCCCCCCCTGTGTATATATGTATAGTGCAGTATAGTGAGGGGGGGCAGGGATATAAGGGGGGGCTCCACCTTACAGCTACATTACAGTAACACCCCCCCCCCCCTGTGTATATATGTATAGTGCAGTATAGTGAGGGGGGGGGCAGGGATATAAGGGGGGCTCCACCTTACAGCTACATTACAGTAACCCCCCCCCCCGTGTATATATGTATAGTGCAGTATAGTGAGGGGGGGCAGGGATATAAGGGGGGGCTCCACCTTACAGCTACATTACAGTAACACCCCCCCCCTGTGTATATATGTATAGTGCAGTATAGTGAGGGGGGGGGCAGGGATATAAGGGGGGGCTCCACCTTACAGCTACATTACAGTAACACCCCCCCCCCCCTGTGTATATATGTATAGTGCAGTATAGTGAGGGGGGGCACAGGGATATAAGGGGGGGCTCCACCTTACAGCTACATTACAGTACCCCCCCCCCTGTGTATATATGTATAGTGCAGTATAGTGAGGGGGGGGGGCACAGGGATATAAGGGGGGGCTCCACCTTACAGCTACATTACAGTAACCCCCCCTCCCCCCTGTGTATATATGTATAGTGAGGGGGGCACAGGGATATAAGGGGGGGCTCCACCTTACAGCTACATTACAGTAACACCCCCCCCCTGTGTATATATGTATAGTGCAGTATAGTGAGGGGGGGCAGGGATATAAGGGGGGGCTCCACCTTACAGCTACATTACAGTACACCCCCCCCCCCCCTGTGTATATATGTATAGTGCAGTATAGTGAGGGGGGGCAGGGATATAAGGGGGGGCTCCACCTTACAGCTACATTACAGTAACACCCCCCCCTGTGTATATATGTATAGTGCAGTATAGTGAGGGGGGGCAGGGATATAAGGGGGGGCTCCACCTTACAGCTACATTACAGTAACCCCCCCCCCTGTGTATATATGTATAGTGCAGTATAGTGATGGGGGCAGGGATATAAGGGGGGGCTCCACCTTACAGCTACATTACAGTAACACCCCCCCCTGTGTATATATGTATAGTGCAGTATAGTGAGGGGGGGGGCAGGGATATAAGGGGGGGGCTCCACCTTACAGCTACATTACAGTAACCCCCCCCCCCCCGTGTATATATGTATAGTGCAGTATAGTGAGGGGGGGCACAGGGATATAAGGGGGGGCTCCACCTTACAGCTACATTACAGTAACACCCCCCTGTGTATATATGTATAGTGCAGTATAGTGAGGGGGGGGCACAGGGATATAAGGGGGGGCTCCACCTTACAGCTACATTACAGTAACACCCCCCCCCCCTGTGTATATATGTATAGTGCAGTATAGTGAGGGGGGGGGCACAGGGATATAAGGGGGGGCTCCACCTTACAGCTACATTACAGTAACCCCCCCCCCTCTGTGTATATATGTATAGTGCAGTATAGTGAGGGGGGGGGCACAGGGATATAAGGGGGGGCTCCACCTTACAGCTACATTACAGTAACCCCCCCCCCCTGTGTATATATGTATAGTGAGGGGGGGCACAGGGATATAAGGGGGGGCTCCACCTTACAGCTACATTACAGTAACCCCCCCCCCTGTGTATATATGTATAGTGCAGTATAGTGAGGGGGGGCAGGGATATAAGGGGGGGCTCCACCTTACAGCTACATTACAGTAACACTCCCCCCCCCCCTGTGTATATATGTATAGTGCAGTATAGTGATGGGGGGCAGGGATATAAGGGGGGGCTCCACCTTACAGCTACATTACAGTAACACCCCCCTGTGTATATATGCATAGTGCAGTATAGTGAGGAGGGGGCAGGGATATAAGGGGGGGCTCCACCTTACAGCTACATTACAGTAACCCCCCCCCTGTGTATATATGTATAGTGAGGGGGGGTCACAGGGATATAAGGGGGGGCTCCACCTTACAGCTACATTACAGTAACCCCCCCCCTGTGTATATATGTATAGTGAGGGGGGGCACAGGGATATAAGGGGGGGCTCCACCTTACAGCTACATTACAGTAACACTTCAGCCCTAGTGACACAGACAGCTTTCCCTAGTGTAATGGTAACATGTAATATACAGACATCGGGGGAGGCTCAGTATCTGCTTGTAGCACCAGTGATATGTTTCTGTGTTGGGACCAGGGCTTGTGCAGCCCTACAGTTCCCAATACAGCCACTGGTAGCAGCAGAGGGCCATGTAACTTCTTAATATTCTGTGTAAAAATAAAATGTAAAAAAATATATATATACATGTACTAATTATCCTGGATTATGCAAATTTTTAGGTGAATACTTAAAGATTTTTTAAAAAAAGTTGCATCAAAAAAATATTTACCCGTTGAATCCTGGTTTATAAGCTCGAACCCTCGGTAATGATTCCCGCTGCCTGGTGGCTTCGTGCAGCGGGCGGATCCAGCGGGAGGACCGCCTGGAAAACTGGGATACAGCCATAGCCATAGGCTTTCCAGGTGGTCCTCCCGCTGTATCCGCCCGCTGCACGGAGCGGCCAGACAGCGGGAAACTGATGCCGAGCGTTCGGGTTCATACGAACCCGAACCTCGGAGGGTTCGGACCATCCCTACTGATGATCAATGCTCCCATTGTGTTTTCAGCCAAATCGAAATGTCATATAAGTTTAGAAAATAAAATAACACAATCAAATTGTAACCCTGACAGAAAATCCTGGAACCTCCATGTTATGTCTGAATTATAAAGAAGAGGATGAAGGTGCGGAGCAGCGCTCCTCAGGAGAAGCCCTCCTCCCCCTTACTGTACATCCAGGACGTCACACTACAGATCTATCATATAATCCTCCTGACCATGAGGAACCTTCTCCTGACCGCTCACACACCGCTACCACAGGGACGGGCCAGAAAAGGTTTCATTGTGGTGAATGTGGAAAAGAGTTTACAAAAAAATCTGATCTGGTGACACACAGAGGAAGTCACACAGAATTGAGCACGTTTCCATGTTCAGAATGTGGGAACTGTTTTGCTAGTAAATCATATTTGGCTGAACATAATAGAATTCACACTGGAGAAAAGCCATATTCATGTCCAGAATGTGGAAGATGTTTTACTTTTAAACCACAGCTTTATATACACCAGAGAATTCACACAGGAGAGAAGCCATATCCATGTTTAAAATGTGGGAAAAGGTTTACATGTAAATCACAGCTTGTCACACATGAGAGAAGTCACACAGGGGAGAAGCCGTATTCTTGTTTAGAATGTAAAAAATGTTTTGTGCAAAAAGTGGAGCTTGATATACACGAGAGAAGACACAGGGGAGAGAAGCCATATGTATGTTTAGAATGTGGGAAATGTTTCACCTCTAAATCGCAGCTTACTATACATGAGAGAAGTCACACAGGAGAGAAGCGATTTTCATGTTTAGAATGTGGGAAATGTTTTGCAAGAAAATCAAATCTTGTTGTACATCAGAGAAGTCACACAGGAGAGAAGCCGTATTCATGTTCAGAATGTGGTAAATGTTTTGTTACTAAAAGCAGTCTAAAGATCCATCTGAGATATCACTCAGGAGAGAAGCCATATTCGTGTTCAGAATGTGATAAATGTTTTGTTACTAAAAGAAATCTACAGATTCATCTGAGAACTCACAGATAAGTCATGTTAATGTTATGTTTTATAAGGCAATCTAGGCGTGAAACTTGTAAAAATCGTTTGTTCTTGTTTGGATGTGAGAGGAATGAGTTAATCCATCCAAAGTTTGAAGGAAGAAAAATAAATTCTTTTCTCACGAACTTTCCTACATGACTGAATCCTGTTCAAGGACATACAGCTGGTCCACCGTCTGTTCCCAGCAGATAATAAATGTTATTCTAGAATTCACATTCTCGTAAGCAGATAACAAATGTTTTTTAGCATCCTTATGTATGTATCAACATCCTTATGTAAACAATTTTAATTGAACATTTAATCTTATTGTATATCCATATCTGTCAAAATATATCTGTAGTTATTCGTTTTTTTGAAGTTGATGACGTATATAGTGTATGACTTTGCATTTTACATTCATATCCATTGGTTTTTCCTGTATAAATAAAGGTGGGTTCTCAGAGATGGGGGAACACACCAGACTTGTTTACAAGATACGTAGTCTGTGTCCTCATTCTAAGTGCATGGTGTGGGAGAGGGGATCCGGACCCATTCTCCAACTCAATTAGGAAACAGCCAACAACAGTAGGCCTTCTTTGGGAAGGCACCTCGACATTATTGGCGCCCGAACAGGGACATGCCCATTACATCGGGAGATCGGATGACCTACACTGCTGTACCAGGAGAGAGAGGGGTGAACAAGGAGACCACAAAACCTGGCCAGGTAAGAGTAAAAAATTTGTTTGCTCTTTTCTGTGCTCTCCTCCTTCACATCTTTCTTACCTACCTCTGCAGAGTAAGTTATCAAAGTGAACTCACGATAGGCGTGTCAAATTGAACTTTGTTCTCCTCTTGTTGGCTGTTCTATGTCTGTTTGTCCTAACCTGTGAGGGATAGTATATAGTAGGCGAAGAATTACTCATTCAGGCTAAAACTGTTACCCAGAGCCCGGCCGTGGTTGTCACAGGTCCTTATAGACACGGAGCGTTGTGCGGTGGGAACAGTGCCAGTGCTAGAACCACCTTGGAATGAGCCTAGTAGCCTAACTATACAAGGACGCTGGACAGTGGTCTGGTTGTTTCCAAGGGAAAGATCTGTGATATGCTAATTACTGTCCTCTGTATACTTGGGGTAACTTGTTTTGCAATCTACATAGCAGCAAGAGTGTATTTCAACATAAGAGACAGAAGCCCTGAACCGTGGAATATTCTAAGTCCCAGCTTTTGGTAGTGATCCGTGGTCATAAGTGTACAGGACACAAGAAAGGAAATCATCAGTTGATCATTCTGGGTGCCTCCTGTTATACGATCACGAAGTAACATAAAATGGGACAAACAGAATCAAAAGGGGTTTCTGCAACCCACATAGTGACCTGCCGATATGGCAAAGAACAAGCAAAAAGGGCAAAAGCAATGTTGAAATATTTTAACATCCAACACGATGCTGTTTTTAACCCCAATACTTGGACTGAAGTCCAAGAAACAAGGGGAGGATTAATAATTGATAATGGATGGGAAATGACAGTTACCCATATGAAAGATCTATCTCAACAGGCAAAAGACCAACAATGGATGTATGACTGTGTGAAGGTATATAATAATATAAAGATATATCAAAAACCATTCCTTAACTTCAGTCTCAGCCCAATATATATTTAGCATCTGGAATCTGCGTGTGAAGGTTTTCTGTTTCTGCCATGCTGCTGGACAACAGACCCTCTTGTCAATCAAGCTATTCCATCCTGGATGTATTGAGAGGAGCCTTGGCCCTAAATAGAAGTACCAGACCATTGCTGTGAAGTCATGAATATACAAAGAACTGTGCCCTGTCTCTGGACTGTAGCCAATGAGAACTTAACATGTGTATTCTTGTCCATTTTGAGCCCACCCTAAACTGTATAAGACCCCTCTGTATTTACAATAAAGTGGTGCACCCTGCTGAGAGAGGAGCGATACCAACGCACGTGTTTGGTGTTATTTTCTCACTGCCGGCCTCAGCGTTATAATTTGGACAGGAGTGGTCATTCGAAGAAGGGCGATAAAAGCCAAGTCACCCTTTCAGTGGCGCCTAGAACGTGGGGCCTGAGGTCTTCACGGGACAATTGATCGCGAGGACCGACAACTTGCTACATACTGGGTGACCCCAGGACCCGCCTAAATTAGGAGGCTGATCACCTCCACTAAAACACGGTAAGTCTGCTGATTTTTTATAAATCTGTGGCTTATGCGTGTATTAGACGGTCCTTGGGAAACTGGGTGTGGCTATATCGATCCTTTAGATCAGGACTGAACGGCCAGTTTTATTGTCCCTGTTGTACTGACCCAAGAACCCTTATTGTGTATAAGTATATATATATGTGCATACACAGCCGTACCGACTGACCATACCCTGGGTTGGTGGAAGTGGTTTCCCTTAGGAACTGTGTGACTGAGGACTCGTTGTTGGAGGACTCTTTTGAGGTGAAGACTCTTTTGAGGTGAAGACTCTTGGTTAGAGGAATAGTTACAGTTGTCGGTTGTTCATTTTTACTGTGTCAGTGACATTTTATATGTCCAGGAACTGTGAGGGACCTCTGGGGATTATTAAGTCGTGCTCCACACTGCGGGGGACGTGGGACCCTTGTTGTGTATAAATTGGACCCTACATTGTGGAGGACGCGGGATCTCTACAGGTAATCTCTACAGGTAACCGCCTCCTGTTGAGACCGATAGATTAGCTACGGTAATAACACGAGGAGTAGGCTGACGCAGGGAGACTGGGCGCGGTGTGACGCGGAAGTAGGAAATTCACTCAGTTGCTCAGTTTTTGGGGGTTACTGAACTCCAAAGGGAAGATTATGACTGTATTGAATACTCTGTCTGAGGAAGGTTGTGATTTTTCTTTTTTGCTGTTTTTTGTATTTTTACGGGGGTCAGCGAGCGTCCTGGACAGTGTGTGTGACCTTTCGGTCTCACACGCAGGATATTTTTGTACACAGGATAGCATTCGGTGTAATCCGATATTCACCTTGTGAAACAATTTGGGATTAGCCCTGATTGAATCACGGGGGAAGAAACAAGCTGACACCTGGACGGCGGTGTAGGGGAACCAGTCATAGTCCCCTGCGGGGAACAGAAACCAACAAACATAATGAAAGGCTTACGATTTTTGTTTAAGCCAAAAGTGTGTCTTGAGAGATACAAGACTCCAGTGGATTTGGTGGTTTGTAGAGATAAAAAGCTGATGGATTTGTGTGGGATATATGTAATTGGAATATTGTAATGAAAAGGGAAAGGTTAGTGGATATTTATATCATGTTGAAACGATCTGCCACCACCTTATAATGGTAGCAATCCCCAGTGCTGAGAGTGTCTCCATTGTGGCCAGCAGAACCCACCCACAGCTGAGTATTGTGTTTCTTGTAGGAAGGGACACCCCTTAGGGTACACCCACTAGGCCACAATCTACATAGCCTCTTGTTTTAGAGGAAAGTGGGGAAGTCCCTAGTTAATATCAAGGGAGAAAGTAGAAAGGTGTCTGAACTGTCTATTGGGGTAGTATAGTGGAAAATGGAAGCTTGTATGGAGTTGTGAATCTGAATGTTAGGAAAGCTTAGCTCCTTAGAAAGCTGGGTTGCTGGATGAGGTAATATCTTTCCTCTGTGTTTTGTGTTCTCAGTGCAGGGTCTGAGGCTGATTTATTACCTATGTCTGTTACATGGAGTTGGTGGGGGTAGTGCTATTGCATAGAAAATGTGTGTATTTTGTGTTGTGAGTAGTATGTCATTCTACAGAGTCAGACACATCCCCTGCTCAGTAATATCTTTGAGGTCTGGAGTATATAATGATTTTTGGGGGTACTGGAGTTGTGTGTTATTTCTGAGAGTTGCAATCAGATTGTGTAAGATTTGTACAATTCTTGTCTCAGGTTTAGAATGTTTGAAAAATTAAATTAAACTAACAAATAGTGACTGCTGCTTTATCTCCGTAATGGAATGATAGAAGACCGAAGCAGCATTACATTTATTAATGAAAAGATCAGGAAAATGTATAAATTAGGTGAATCTCAATATTTGAGTAGGAATGCATTCAATGATGTAATGAAACAGGGAGTTATCAGGCCTGGTATAGGTATTGGCTAGAAGTAGCCCAGTACATAAAGGATAGTGATTTATTGGCAAATGACCTGGAGTAAAAAGTAGTTATTCTATTGTTAGCAGTAATATAGAAGAATATGCTAATTAATACATTGTAATTATAATTTGACCCTGAGAGAAGAGAATGATTAGTTATTAGTTGTTAGTATAACAAATGTATGGTTTAGGGTTATATTTTTTCTTCCCCTAGAATTTCCTGTGGAAAATGTGAAAGTTATTAATAAGTATTGGAGTCATTCCTCAGATGTCAGGAAGAATTTGTATGTACAATGTTTCTCTATTGTATCTATTACTTTTCCACATAATATAGCATTATTAGATTATTTCCGGAATCACTCCCAATGGCTAAATTTTATAATATGTGATTCTAATGTTATTCTCTCTTGTTACAGAGTCTCTATGTAAAAGAATATGTGCATCCTTGTATATAATGGTGGATTGTAAATAGTGGCTTTGTGTTAGCATGCACGGTTTTATAATATGTTGTGCTAATATAACAGAATGCATTTGATTAAACAATGTATTGTATCTACCAAGTCTTGTTGCATGATATTTTAACCTCTTAAGGACATATGACGTACCCCTACGTCATATGTCCTCACTTGCACTTCAGAGCGGGGCCGCGCGGCGGCCCCGCTTTGAAGTGCCGCGATCCCGGGTGCCGCGTGTAGCCCGGGACCGCCGCTATTAGCGGGCACGGTCTGATCGCCGTGCCCGCTAATTAGCTAATCAGAGGCAGCTGTCAAAGTTGACAGCTGCCTCCGATTACCGGAGGCAACGTTTCCCTGGTGTCTAGTGGGGGAGATCGCTCCTCCGGGACCCTGTCCCGGAGGAGCGATCTCCGTTACTGATGCCGGCCGGGGACGCGTCCAAGATGGCGCCGTCCTCGGCTCGGCACTCGTTTACAGCCGGCTGCAGCAGCCGAAAGCAAACGAGTGCCGATCTCATGGATCTCTGCAGCATATCTATGCTGCAGAGATCTCAATGAGAGATCACAGTGTATATACTAGAAGTCCCCCATGGGAGCTTCTAGTATATGTGTAAAAAAAAAAAAAAAGTGTTGTTAATAGTAAAAAGCCCCCTCCCCTAAAAAAAGTCTGAATCACCCCCCTTTTCCCAGGTTTTAAATAAAAGTAAACAAATAAATAAATAAATAAACATGTTTGGTATCGCCGCGTGCGTAATCGCCCGAACTATTAATTAATCACATTCCTGATCTCGTACGGTAAACGGCGTTAGCGCAAAAAAATCCCAAAGTGCAAAATTGCGCATTTTTGGTCGCATCAAATCCAGAAAAAATGTAATAAAAAGCGATCAAAAAGACGTATATGGGCAATCAAGGTACCGATAGAAAGATCAAATCATGGCGCAAAAAATGACACCTCGCACAGCCCCATAGACCAAAGGATAAAAGCGCTATAAGCCTGGGAATGGAGCGATTTTAAGGAACGTATATTGGTTAACAACGGTTTGAATTTTTTACAGGCCATCAGATACAATATAAGTTATACATGTTATATATCGTTTTAATCGTAACGACTTGAGGTACATGCATAACAAGTCAGTTTTACCCCAGGGTGAATGGCGTAAAAACACATTTCCCCCAAATAAAAGAAATGCGTTTTTTTTTTCAATTTCACCACACTTCGAATTTTTTTCTGGTTTCGCAGTGTACTTTATGCAAAAATTCAGCCTGTAATTGCAAAGTACAATTAGTGAAGCAAAAAATAAGGGCTCATGTGGGTTTCTAGGTGGAAAAATGCAAGTGCTATGACCTTTTATGCACAAGGAGGAAAAACCGAAAACGTAAAAATGAAAATGGGCCATGTCCTTAAAGGGTTAATTCCCATTTAGTGTGAGCATAAAAGCATGGGCTTAGGAGGTGATTGATGGGAACAGGACGGCCTGGAATGTCCTGAGATAGATACATATATTTGTGTCCATGTTTTCTCTTTTATGTCTATTTTGTCTTTAGAAGAATTTTTTTGGAAAGGCCTATATATATATATATATTTGTGTTCACCATGGAAGGATCAGAATATTGAGGAACAACCAATACACCGAGACTTGTTGGATCCATTAAACATCTATTTTTTGGGAGTTTCCTAGGAAAATACTAAAAAGGTTTCAATGCGCATTTTTGAATGGTGGAGTAAATGTAAAAGTTATCTATGATGAATGAGTGACGTGTTGTAGCAGCTGCTCAGTAAGGGGAATGTATGAGTATGGTACCATGTGTGTGTGTGTGATGTGACAAAATAATTGAAACAAACCATATGACTAAGGGAAAAGTGTCTTAGTTGTTTACATGAAGAAACATAGGGGAAAAAATATTAAGTGCCCAATGTTTTATCCTGTGACATTATAGTAAAAATATTGACATTTATCCGGATATACATAAAGATACATTTCAGAGGTACATGATGCTTTAGATACAAGGGAGTAATTTTAATCATGTGGTTATAATGATGTCATAATCAGAATTTGGAGTTGAATTGTTAACTAAATTTTGTTTTTATTTCTACAGGACTCTTTATGGTGGGATTTCAAAAGAGTTTACATATAATGATACAGATGCAGTGTATATACCTACAGGCGTATAATTATTGGATAGGTGTATGGATAAGTGCATGTATATATATACACACAGCTGTATGGTCATTGGGAATATCTGATTATTGTTAGTGGGTCCTTGTTAGTATACTTCCCATCACTGATGTCTCAGATTACAGTAAGACAGCTGCCAAGTTCAGCGAGTGTTTCACATAGATCAATCTGGGTTTAAACACCACTCACTGATACCAATTTGTGGGTAATAATGTTAAAAAACAATATAATGTGGGAATATTAATAAAAATGACATTTTATGTTGTGACATTGTTTAGGTAAATAAAAGAATTAGTATATACATTGGAATAACACATGAGCACAAACATTAACAAAACAAGGTCTATAATAAGCATATTGTTCTATTATATAGAGAATAGTGTTTTTAATCAAAAACATTCAAATGATGTTTTTAGAGTAATTGTGGTAATGCTTCTTCATTGAATGTGTTTACAATAGCTTGGATCTTTCATATTATTTCCGTAACATATTCATTGAATGAAACATTCTATCTTAATGATGTTGAGAACAATACGGTTTCCAGTACATATCTAGACTTGTGTAAAGACAATTTAAATTACTTGTAACTTTTGAAAGGCCATATCTTATTGATTATCTTATTGATTATCTTAATGATTATGTTATTGATTAGGTTATTGAACATTTTGGTAAATGAGGTTTTTGATATGGAAGTATTTAAGACAAATAGAATTCTATGTTATGGTACACTGTGATTATCATAGGATAGCAATGATTACCAAGTTTTTGGTATAGGACAGGGAAGGAAAGAAGATCTTCAATCAAGACACCAAAGCTTACAATTCTTTACAAAGATTCTTGATATCTGATATTTACAAACTCCAGCAGATGACCAGAAGCAGGAGAAAGAGACTGGCCTGTAACTTTATCCAAGTGAAGCACTTGATGGGAGAACATGAATCATGGGCAGTTTTTGCTATTGTTTTGTTTAGTCAACAGACATGCTGAGATCTCTAGTACTACATCCAGCACTATCGCTATATTATCATTGAACTTTCTTCAGGCCATCTATCCTGGGACTATGCCATCTTCATGAGCGACATTTTCTGTAACCTTATCAAGCTAACTACAGATGTCATGACCTGAGACCAAGTATGCGGCCTATGAGGGAAGTTGTGTATGATTCTTTACAGTCTGCAACAAGTTTACAATGGACTCTAAAAGATTTTGTTCATTGAATTAAATCTCCTTAAGTGGTCATGATGACAGAGGAAAGCCTATATCTATATAAGCTGACTGAGAAAGGACTATGCTACGCTATGAGATGTCTGCTTCAGGTACTGATGTTACAGAATTAAAGACGACCCTTGCAGAGGTTTCCTATGAGAAGTCAGATGAAATGTGAAAGCTGCTGTTCATCAAGGGGGGTTTCAAGGATTTTTAACCCTTGGTTTGCTCTTCCAGAGGCCTAGCAGATGTTACCTCACAGCTTCAACTCCAGAGAGACTACACAAAGAAACAAAGAATGCTTTCCATACAAAGAAAGTGAAGTGTATGGCTGCATGAGGAATAATCTATGGACATTAGCTTGTTGTTTACTTTTTTATTATTTGAATGAACTTTAAGAACTTTAGCAATCAAATATTTAATTAATAATGAGGGAGATCTATAATTTTGTTATACCAAGAAGAATGAAGTCATCTGAACTACTAAATTTATCATGGCTCACAATGAAGACAAGAAGGTGCATTTTTAGATTAGGTTTAGCTAGTATTCTATTGTTTTGTGAAACCAATCACAGTTTATCATAACACAAATATTATAAAATCACAGTATATCACAGGCTTATATCTATAGTCCTTATAGACAGGTTATTATGGACATTGCCATGTGTATCCATGAGAGGAGATGAAGAAAGAAGATTCAGTAATGGTTTGCTTCTAAGGTTATTGTTCATTGAAAAATCTTAATGCTTTGAAGGATCGATACAATGTATCTCACCCTCATGAGGGGAAATGGTAAATATGATGGGTTGATTTTACAATGAACAATTGGATTGTATTGTATTGGAGTGCACGTTTATAAACTACTGATACCATTTTAGTACAGCACTATTCATAATTTCATATGCACTTTTCATGGTTACATATCATATGGAGGGTAGTGTTGCTAGTTATAAATACGAACATAGTATATAGTACGATATCTATACATACATAACTGTAAACAGGTTATGCAGACATATAGAGGTATATTTGTCATGGTCACATATGTGTAGACGCATACACATAATTATAATAAACACACCCAAACATGACATTTACAGACAGTGTATTTTGTGTAATTGAACTCTTTTTCATTTTTCTATAAGTCTTTTGATTTGTTTTTAAGTCCAGTTATGACCGCACCGGTTTCTGTCAATAGCAACAGACAGAATTAGGAGAGGAAGATGAGGGGTTTGTGTAATAATGATATAAGATTTTGGGTGAAAGATAATTTTAATGTGATGACTCTAGATATTGGGGAGTTGTAACATTAAAGTAAATGGGAAATGATTATGATTCAGATGATATTCCCTCTCTTAAGACGACCATATATTATCAAGGTTGTAATAGCATAAAATAGGATTTAGGGATAATTTAGTGGGAGTCCCCTGGTCCTGGGAAGTCCAAGTACAAAGGGGGGTGACCCATTAGGGGTCTCTCGTCTCAAAATTGGTGAAACCTCCTTTACCCTACCCGCCTGGGACCAGACGGACTCAAAGGCCCCAAGGGATATTAGGGAACGTTTATGAATTGCAATTGTTTTTAGGGGGGACTATGAAGGTATATAATAATATAAATATATATCAAAAACCATTGCTATTCCTTAACTTCAGTCTTAGTCCAATATATATTTAGCATATGGAATCTGCGTGTGAAGGTTTTTTGTTTCTGCCATGCTGCTGGACAACAGACCCTCTTGTCAATCAAGCTATACCATCCTGGATGTATTGAGAGGAGCCTTGGCCCTAAATGGAAGTACCAGACCATTGCTGTGAAGTCATGAATATGCAAAGAACTGTGCCCTGTCTCTGGACTGTAGCCAATGAGAACTTAACATGTATATTCTTGTCCATTTTGAGCCCACCCTAAACTGTATAAGACCCCTCTGTATTTACAATAAAGTGGTGCACCCTGCTGAGAGAGGAGCGATACCAGCGCACGTGTTTGGTGTTATTTTCTCACTGCCGGCCTCAGCGTTATAATTTGGACAGGGATGGTCATTCGAAGAAGGGTGATACAAATCACCCAAATCACCCTTTCAACTGGACAGAGGGAACCTGGGATATAACCCAGAGGGGAGATAACAAAAAGGGACTGAGCCTTACTTCAGCTCCAAATCCCCCCCCTTCTTACACAAAAACAGTACACGGACCCCCGGGATGGGTATGTTGTAACTGTGGTCAACAAAACCCAGACTGGGAAGACACTTGCTTAGCATGTGGGGCACACAAGCCTCATCCTGATGCTTTGCACCCTGTGATTGAGAGAAGGATATTTATTAAGGAACCAATAGATCCTAATAATCCTGATGCTCCACGAGATTACCAACTAAGGACATTTGATGAATATAAACCCTGGCAACCTGGGGATCAAATGTCCCTGTTACAGAATGCACCAAATCCTGGAATAGCTCCTGTTAGTTTTTGGAGGTACCTAAATCAAATTCAAGGTACATATAGAGCTGCTTGGATAGACATGATGGATCTTTGTAGAATGAAAATGAGCCCGGTTCAATTTTCCCAACTCCAGGCACATATTGGCAATCGTGTACCTCATGACATAAGGTCAATGGCATCAGGACAACAGTTTATGCCACATTTAAATGTTTTTTGCCAAATGCAACAGAGACAAAAGGGATCCGCAGGACCAGTAATGCAAGGTCCTCAGGAATCAGTGACTGACTATTCTTTCAGACTAAACCAGTCATATCAAGATGAGGGATTGGATCTACAAGATGCAGCAGTCAGAAGATTGCTAGCAAGAGCTTTTATAGATGGTTTGAGACACCCAATTGCAGATAAACTGAAATTATGTTGCCCAGAGTGGAGACAGGCAGATAATGTGGATGATATGGTTACAAAAGCATGTGGAATCCAATTGGATTTGCAAGAAGGAAAACAATAAAGAGTCGTGGTAGCTGTGGCCAATGAACAGCAACCTGGCCAGAAACCACGGAGAGGTCCCACTTGCTACTATTGTGGTAAGATAGGACATGTGATCAAGGAATGCAGGAAAAGAAAACGGGATAATAAAGAAGAAGAAAAGGAGGAGTCAGAGCCAAAGAGACAATGACTATATGCAGCAGAGGATAAAGACACTAGAGGACCATTTGTCACAATACCCATACAAGTCTCTGGAGTTCAAACCCAAGCTCTAGTAGATTCAGGAGCCTCAAGATCAATGATACCCTCTGATAAGTTGTCTCCCAATGATATATCAGATGATGCAGTGAGTGTAGCTGGCTTTGATGGTCACCTACAACAAATTTCTCTTACCCACCCACTAAAAACAAAAATAGGTCCACATATATTGGTATCCAGATTTCTTGTGGGTGGATCTGGGACAATGGCACTTTTGGGTGCTGATCTTTTGTCCCGCCTGCAGGGGAACATACAATATATGGAAGATGGGAATGTTATGTTGAAAATTCCCTCAGACCTACAACCTGAGGCACTGTGTCAAATACTCGGCCTTGAAGAGCAGAATGACAGCATTCCTGCTACTTCTCAGTCTGCACCCCTTGATTCCTTACCTCCCATTTTATGGGCCAAGGATAAAATTGATGTAGGAGACATGCCAGTAGCACCAGTAAAAGTGAAATGGAAAGAAAATATCACACTGCCTCAACTTCAACAGTACCCTCTTAACTCTGCTCAAGAAAAGTCATTATCTGAGCAAATAGAACCATTGTTGCAAAGGGGGGTACTGATTAGATTAAAATCTGCAGCCAATACTCCATTATTCCCTGTTAAAAAGAAGACCATCAAGGGACAACCAACTGTTTACCGAATGGTTCATGATCTCAGAGCCATAAATGCAATACTGGAACCCCTCACTCCAGTAGTCCCAAATCCCCATACGCTGCTCAATCAAATACCGTCTGGAACACGATTGTGCTGAACTAATAGAAGCAGAGTCACAACCTATTCACAATATTTCAAGAATCCCATTGCCAAATCCTGTGCATGAATTTTTCATTGATGGCAGCAGGTTTGCTGATGAGCATGGCAAATTCCATACTGGATATGCTGTGGTAACCCTGCATGAGACAGTGATATGTGGCCCTTTGCCGCCAGGCTGTTCTGCCCAGGTTGCAGAATTAACAGCACTGAAAAAGGCCATAGAACAAGCAGGAGATGATGCCACCAATATCTACACTGATTCAGCATACGCACATGGCGTAATCCATGACTCAGGCCACATTTAGGCAGTGAGAGGGTTTTTAACTGCAGCAGGGAACCCTATTAAGCATGGGACTCTGATCAAAGAACTCATAGAGACAGCTGCAAAAACCAGAGATCTTGCAGTGATAAAAGTGGCTGCTCACACACGAGCAGATACCAAGGAGGCCAGAGGGAATGATTTGGCCGACAAAACTGCAAAGAAAGCGGCTCTTCTTCCACTAGAACCTGATGAAGAAGTGGATACTGTGAGTGATCAAACAGAATTACAAAAAGTCATTCAGTCTATGACGGAGGAAGAGCTTGACGAATGTACAAGAAAAGGGGTGTTGGTGGATGGAATATGGCATATTGAAGGGTTACCAGTTTTGCCAAAAGCCTGGTTTCCAACCCTTTACTCAGCCTTACATCTACCTAGCCATGTCAGTGCAAATGGCCAATAACCCTGGACAGACAGTAAAAGTCCCACAAAAACATTTACCAAGGGCTTATTATCCCTTTCAGAGACTTCAAATTGACTACATCCAGATTCCAAAGTCTGGTCCACATGAGTATGTACTTGTCTGTGTGGATCTCTTTTCTGGATGGCCGGAGGCATATCCGGTAAAGTCAGCCAATGCCAGAAATACAGCTGCTAAGATTGCTATGGAACTGGTTCCAAGATTTGGCCTACCAGAAGTCATTGAATCGGATCGAGGAACGCACTTTACTGGTCAAGTGTTCCAAAATGTGTGTCAAGCTTTGGGTATAGACTCAGCACTACACACCCCCTACAGGCCACAGGCCTCAGGAAAGGTGGAAAGGCTGAATGGTACCCTTAAGCTGAAAATACAAAAAACAATGCAAGAGACACATAAACCATGGCCACAGTGCTTACCAATTGCTTTGTATTCAGTAAGGACAGCCCCTCAGGGCAAGACTAAACTCTCTCCATACGAAATATTGTTCGGGCGGGCACCACAGTTGGGGTGTTATCTACCACAGCAGTTGGAAATGAATTGCGATAACCTATCTGCATATGTTATCAGTTTGCAAAAGCAACTAAATAATAACCATTCTCGAGTTTTCTCTTCCCTTCCAGACCCTGAGGCTGATACTGGAGGCCATAAATTACAACCTGGTGATCTTGTCTATGTAAAGAAGCATACTCGAAAAAGTCTTGAGCCCAGATTTGATGGTCCATTCCAAGTGCTTCTGACAACGCCTACATCTGTCAAGTTGGAAGGAAAGGAGACATGGATCCATGCCAGCCATTGCAAACTTGCATCATGATTTTGATCCTGACTGGGTTAAGTGTATTCTTGTTAAAAAACTCTGAGTCTCGAGAAAACATGTTACTAACACATCACAAATTACTTAACATGGAACTAAATGTATCAGATTGCTCGATATGTACCCACTTACCAGTGACTGCTTCTTCTCTAGCGTATTTGGCTATACCTGTCCCGTTTGAAGAATTCCTTAATTCAGACACATGTTGGGATCAGAGAGCTGACAACGACACACAGTATAGCAGTCAATGGAATGTTAGTGTACCAATTCCAGTAGTGGGATGGACATCACCCCCATGGTGGGCGGGAGCTTTAGTATCCATAACTAAGTGTCACCACCAATATTTAACCTTCAAAGGAGGTAGTTGGGTAAGAAGAAATTACACACAAATTGTGCAAGTAGGAGATATTCCTTTAGAGGGAGTAAAAATAATATTCAACAGAACGGAGAATAGTGTGGGGACTTCAGATGCATGGAAACCATCTCTATTAGAAAGGAAAATTCTAGACCCTGAATGGGAGAGGGCATCCCTATTTAAAGATGGTAATGAGACCACCTGTATGGATGAGATAGATAATTTATGGTGCAATGAATGAGTATACGCCATTCGCACCCACCTGTGGTAACCCAGATGTAGGGTATTGTAGCCCTTTGGGACAAGATCCTGAGTGGTGTGCAATAAAGAGTGTAAGCAAATTGATTGATCTTGCCCATCATCTAGTTTTACAGCATTCTCACCTATGGGACCTCCCAGGAGGAGTGTATTGGGTCTGTGGAAGGAACGCCTACAAATGGCTCCCTGTGGGGATAAATGGTACCTGTACAGTGGTAAGATTGACACCTGCTACCTTTATAGTACAGACTGACGACCTCCCAATAGGTAAGATCCCTAGACATTCACTGACAAAAAGGGCCAAGGACAATAAACCGCGACATAATGGAAGACCTCATCTAGTACAGATGTCAATGGCCAACAAATTCTTTAGTACTTTATTTCTGTATCCTATGGTGATGCAAACTTGGGACAAATTAGTTGAAGCCACAGATTATTTAGATGATCAGATATTTGACATACTGGATATACTTAACACCTCAGTAGCAGTGCAGAGGCAACTTATGGTAGTTACTAACCAGCACACTGTGGTGCTTGATTATCTGACTGCTGCTCAAGGGGGAATGTGTCAGGTAGTTGGCCCTACATGTTGTCGTTATGTAAATGATCAGGGAATAGTGCAAATCACAGCAGGACTGGATAAAATTGCACAACTAAGGAAAAAACATGATGAGATGATTCTGGCAGACCAGGATAAATGGTGGTCAGGGGCATTAGCTAGCTTAAATCCTGCAAATTGGTTCAATGGTATGGGAGGATGGTTCATGGGAATACTACAAACAGTTTTTCAGATCATGTTGTTTCTTTTATTGGTCTATTGTGTAATCAAAGGATTATGCTGTTGTTGTCAGCAAGTTACAAAGACTAAATCTTATACTCTATAAGTAATGATGTTTGTTTCTTTTCCTTCTAGATTGGCGTTATGATGAGGAAATCTCTTGGAGGAGGATATGCCCATGTGGCTCTAGGTGATGGTGTTGGACCCAGAAGCATCCGCACCCTGACAACCCGCGGTCAGAGAGTGTTTAGGGTGCATATTGGGATTTAATCCTGTCCAGGACCCAGATTTCTTCATCATCGCCAAAAAGGGGGGAATGAGAGGAATGAGTTAATCCATCCAAAGAAATAAGAAGAAAAATAAATTCTTTTCTCACGAACTTTCCTACATGACTGAATCCTGTTCAAGGACATACAGCTGGTCCACCGTCTGTTCCCTGCAGATAATAAATGTTATTTAGCATCCTTATGTATGTATCAACATCCTTATGTAAACAATTTTAATTGAACATTTAATCTTATTGTATCAAAATATATCCGTAGTTATTCGTTTTTTGAAGTTGATGACGTATATAGTGTATGACTTTGCATTTTACATTCATATCCATTGGTTTTTTCCTGTATAAATAAAGGTGGGTTCTCAGAGATGGGGGAACACACCAGACTTGTTTACAAGATACGTAGTCTGTGTCCTCATTCTAAGTGCATGGTGTGGGAGAGGGGATCCGGACCCATTCTCCAACTCAATTAGGAGACAGCCAACAACAGTAGGCCTTCTTTGGGGAGGCACCTCGACAGATGTAATAAATGCTATAAAAGTCACACGATTGTTGTATTGAGATATAAATCGTTTTTTCCTCAATCCTGTCAGCAGCACGTGTAACATATGGGAAGTTTCTCCACTCTGTGCGCAGCTGCACATTATCACTGACCCCTGAATATTAGGACTGTGCCCCCTGTGTATAATAATACTTACTATGAAGGGAGGAGCCTTGTGCTGCTGATGAGTCTAAGGGGAAACGGAGTCATATCATAGACTATGCTTCTCTTACAACAGATGGGAGCTACAGAAGGAGCTCCGGACAGCCTCTATGTCTTTAAAATGAAAAAAAAAAAAACGTTTTTCCGAATGTGTTTTGATTGATCCTGACTGATCATTATACATGTGTCAGCTCAGCTTCCACCTTTAGGGTGGGTTCATGAAATCGGTGCGGATAAATTCCGGTGGATTCTGTGCTAGTATGCGAGTGTGAACCCACCCTAAGGCTATGGGTTTTTTTATTATTTGTTTAAAATAAATTAGTCAGCAATTTAAAATGAATACGTTGGGCAATGGGAGCCAGTGAGAGGATTGGTAGAGGGGAGAGGAGGATTAGCTAGGCAGCAGAGTTAAGGATAGACTGGAGGGGGGCGAGGGTGGATTTGGGAAATGTTTTTGAGGTGGAGGTGGGCAGGAGGCGCCAGGAGGTGGTGTGGGAGGGAGAGAAAGGAGAGGAGGTGGTGTGGGAGGGAGAGCGAGGAGAGGAGGTGGTGTGGGAGGGAGAGCGAGGAGAGGAGGTGGTGTGGGAGGGAGAGAGAGGAGGTGGTGTGGGAGGGAGAGAGAGGAGGTGGTGTGGGAGGGAGAGAGAGGAGGTGGTGTGGGAGCGAGGAGAGGAGGTGGTGTGGGAGGGAGAGAAAGGAGAGGAGGTGGTGTGGGAAGGAGAGCGAGGAGAGGAGGTGTGGGAACAAGGAGAGGAGGTGTGGGAATGAGGAGAGGGGGTGGTGTGGGAGCGAGGAGAGGAGGTGTGTGGGAGGGAGTGCGAGGGGAGGAGGTGGTGTGGGAGAGCAAGGTGGTTTTGTGGGAGCGAGGAGAGGAGGCGGTGTGGGAGCGAGGAGAGGAGGCGGTGTGTGAGGACGAGGAGAGGGGGAGCGAGAAGAGGAGGTGGTGTGGGAGCAAGGAGAGGTGGTGGTGTGGGAGGGAGAGCGAAGAGAGGAGGTGGTGTGGGAGCGAGGAGAGGAGGTGGACATATGACAGCTTGGCAGTCATTGCATGTAAAGTAAGGTCAGGAGCCGAGGCTGCTCAGTATGCGGCAGGTGTCGGCTGTATCCCCAGTATGTGGCGGGTGTCGGCTGTATCCCCAGTCTGCGGTGGGTGTCGGCTGTATCCCCAGTATGCGGCAGGTGTCGGCTGTATCCCCAGTATGCGGCAGGTGTCGGCTGTATCCCCAGCATGTGGCAGGTGTCGGCTGTATCCCCAGCATGCGGCAGGTGTCGGCTGTATTCCCAGCATGCGGCAGGTGTCGGCTGTATCCCCAGCATGCGGCAGGTGTCGGCTGTATCTCCAGTATGCGGCGGGTGTCGGCTGTATCCCCAGCATGTGGCAGGTGTCGGCTGTATCCCCAGCATGTGGCGGGTGGCGGCTGTATCCCCAGTATGTGGCAGGTGTCGGCTGTATCCCCAGCATGTGGCAGGTGTCGGCTGTATCCCCAGTATGTGGCGGGTGTCGGCTGTATCCCCAGCATGTGGCGGGTGTCGGCTGTATCCCCAGTATGTGGCGGGTGTCGGCTGTATCCCCAGCATGCGGCAGGTGTCGGCTGTATCCCCAGCATGCGGCAGGTGTCGGCTGTATCCCCAGCATGCGGCAGGTGTCGGCTGTATCCCTAGTATGTGGCGGGTGTCGGCTGTATCCCCAGCATGTGGCGGGTGTCGGCTGTATCCCCAGTATGTGGCGGGTGTCGGCTGTATCCCCAGCATGTGGCAGGTGTCGGCTGTATCCTGAGTATGTGGCAGGTGTCGGCTGTATCCCCAGCATGTGGCAGGTGTCGGCTGTATCCCGAGCATGTGGCAGGTGTCGGCTGTATCCCAAGCATGTGGCAGGTGTCGGCTGTATCCTGAGCATGTGGCAGGTGTCGGCTGTATCCTCAGTATGCGGCAGGTGTCGGCTGTATCCCCAGCATGCGGCAGGTGTCGGCTGTATCCCCAGCATGCGGCAGGTGTCGGCTGTATCCCCAGTATGCGGCAGGTGTCGGCTGTATCCCCAGTATGCGGCAGGTGTCGGCTGTATCCCGAGCATGTGGCAGGTGTCGGCTGTATCCCCAGTATGCGGCAGGTGTCGGCTGTATCCCCAGTATGCGGCAGGTGTCGGCTGTATCCCCAGTATGCACAAGAGAGTTCCGTCAGCCACAGTCTCTTCCCCTTGATCAACACGTGGAGTACCAGGAGCTGCAGGTATCCGCTCTGGAGCTTCAGACGGAGAGGGGAAGAACCCGGTTCTAGCGCCATCTGCCACTCGCAACTTGTCTGGGTAAAGCCTGGCATAACGTCACCCCTTTTCCCGCAGTTTACCATGTTTAACAGGAACCTGTAGATGACGCTGACTCTCCTTTTTCTGGTGGGCCTGGAATTAGGCAGTGCGGGCCTCTCGTGCAGGGACGATAACCAGCACCCCCTGCTGTATCCCATTCAGCCAATCACTGACTGAGACAGGACAATGCCGCCATGGTCAGTGATTGGCTGAGTGGGCAGTCACTTTTATCTTGGGTGGCAGCCTGCTTAGCCAATCACTGGCACCCACCACATGTAGCCTCAGCTCCTAACACAGTGTATCGGCAATCGATAAGAGCTAAAGGATCTTTTCAGTACATCTGACATGTCTGCCAGGTCTCAATCTTCCCTCTAGAATTCCTGGGGCGTCCTGGGACACAAGAACCTGAACCTGGACCATGGCTGGTCTACAGAGCCAGATGACCTTTCTCCCCCAGGTGTTTATTACACGACCTCAGATCAGGTGACACATGGAGGAGGCCTCTGGAATCATGTGACCTTCTGTGGTAGTCAGAGAACACGGCCCGATCACGACCTTCTGTGAACCTCATGCAAGTGTCGCAGAGTAGGCCAAAGCCTAAACGCAGGAATCAGAAATAGGCCGCAAGCATCGAAGAATAGCCGAAGCACAGAAAGCTCCAGAAGAGCAGAGGTGCCCACACTCTCCAGCCACCCAAGCCAAAGCCTAACCAGATATCCAGGAAGGAAGACATGGAGAGTCAATTCACTACTTTCCAGAAAGGGATGGGGGAACCTGAGGGGTGTACATCCTGGACTCTAAGCACCAAGTCTTATAATGGGGGAACATATAGTGGTTGGAAACCAAGAAATAACCAAATCCACCCTGGAAAAAGTGTCTCCAGTGCAACCTCATGGGGTGTAGGAGGAGGGACAGATCCTGACCAGAATCCCAGAAAAGCACAGGGAGGAGGCACCTCAAAAGACCCCCTGTTCAGAAAAGGGAAAGTACATGTACCAGCTGACCCTACGCACCTAACTAACAAAAAATACAAAAAATCTGACTGACATCAGCATGATGTCTAATGTCAATCATTTCTACTCACTGAATATGATGCTCAGTTCTGGAGCTCTTGTCATACCTCCCCACCACTCCTCCACCATACATGCCCATACCTCCCACCACTCCTCAACCGTACACGCCCACACCTCCCCACCACCCCTCCACCGTACGTGCACATACCTCCCCACCACTCCTCCACCGTACACGCCCACACCTCCCCACCACTCCTCCACCGTACACGCCCACACCTCCCCACCACCCCTCCACCGTACGTGCACATACCTCCCCACCACTCCTCCACCGTACACGCCCACACCTCCCCACCACTCCTCCACCGTACACGCCCACACCTCCCCACCACTCCTCCACCATACATGCCCACACTACCCCACCACTCCTCCACCATACATGCCCATACCTCCCACCACTCCTCAACCGTACACGCCCACACCACCCCTCCACCGTACGTGCACATACCTCCCCACCACTCCTCCACCGAATATGCCCACACCTCCCCACCACTCCTCCACCGAACATGCCCACACCTCCCCACCACTCCTCCACCGTACACGCCCACACCACCCCACCACTCCTTCACCATGCATGCCCATACCTCCCACCACTCCTCAACCGTACACGCCCACACCTCCCCACCACCCCTCCACCGTACACGCCCACACCTCCCCACCACTCCTCCACCGAATATGCCCACACCTCCCCACCACTCCTCCACCGAACATGCCCACACCTCCCCACCACTCCTCCACCGTACATGCACATACCTCCCCACCCCCCTCCACCGAACATGCACACACCTCCCCACCCCCCTCCACCGAACATGCACATACCTCCCCACCACTCCTCCACCGTACATGCCCACACCTCTCTACCCCCCTCCACCGTACATGCACATACCTCCCCTCCCCCCTCCACCGTACATGCACATACCTCCCCACCACCCCTCCACTGTACATGCACATACCTCCCCTCCCCCCTCCACTGTACATGCACATACCTCCCCTCCCCCCTCCACCGTACATGCACATACCTCCCCTCCCCCCTCCACTGTACATGCACATACCTCCCCTCCACCGTACATGCACATACCTCCCCTCCCCCCTCTACCGTACATGCACATACCTCCCCTCCCCCCTCCACCGTACGTGCACATACCTCCCCACCACCCCTCCACCGTACGTGCACATACCTCCCCTCCCCCCTCCACCGAACATGCACACACCTCCCCACCCCCCTCCACCGAACATGCACATACCTCCCCACCACTCCTCCACCATACATGCCCATACCTCCCACCACTCCTCAACCGTACACGCCCACACCTCCCCACCATACACGCCCACACCTCCCCACCACCCCTCCACCGTACACGCCCACACCTCCCCACCACTCCTCCACCGAATATGCCCACACCTCCCCACCACTCCTCCACCGTACATGCACATACCTCCCCACCCCCCCTCCACCGAACATGCACACACCTCCCCACCCCCCTCCACCGAACATGCACATACCTCCCCACCACTCCTCCACCGTACATGCCCACACCTCCCTACCCCCCTCCACCGTACATGCACATACCTCCCCTCCCCCCTCCACCGTACATGCACATACCTCCCCACCACCCCTCCACTGTACATGCACATACCTCCCCTCCCCCCTCCACTGTACATGCACATACCTCCCCTCCCCCCTCTACCGTACATGCACATACCTCCCCTCCCCCCTCCACCGTACGTGCACATACCTCCCCACCACCCCTCCACCGTACGTGCACATACCTCCCCTCCCCCCTCCACCGTACATGCACATACCTCCCCACCACCCCTCCACCGTACATGCACATACCTCCCCTCCCCCCTCCACCGTACATGCACATACCTCTCCACCACTCCTCCACCGTACATGCCCACACCTCCCTACCCCCCTCCACCGTACATGCACATACCTCCCCTCCCCCCTCCACCGTACATGCACATACCTCCCCACCACCCCTCCACCGTACATGCACATACCTCCCCACCACCCCTCCACCGTACATGCACATACCTCCCCACCACCCCTCCACCGTACATGCACATACCTCCCCACCACCCCTCCACTGTACATGCACATACCTCCCCACCACCCCTCCACCGTACATGCACATACCTCCCCACCACCCCTCCACTGTACATGCACATACCTCCCCACCACCCCTCCACCGTACATGCACATACCTCCCCACCACCCCTCCACTGTACATGCACAGTACAGGTTGCGAAGGTGTTAAAGTAGCGATCTGTAAGCGATCGGGTACTAAGACTCCCACCCATTGCAGAAGTACTCAGCTGGGCTTTGTGCCCCTTAGATTCTGGTCTCTATGGGAAGTATAGTGGACTGACTCAATAAAAGAAACAGATGACTTTCAAAGTTTGTTTTCCTTATAAAAAATTTTTACTTTAAGACCATCAAAATGGCTTCTTTCCTGTGTGACTTTTCTGATGAGTTCTTAGATTGCCTTTAGTGATAAAACACTTCCCACATTCTGGACACGAATACGGCTTCTCTCCTGTATGAATCCTCTCATGTATAACAAGACTTGTTTTATTTGTAAAACATTTCCCACATTCTAAGCACGAATACGGCTTCTCCCCTGTGTGAGTTCTTTCGTGTATAACAAGATGCGGCTTACAGGTGAAACACTTCCCACATTCTGCGCATGAATAGGGCTTTTCCCCTGTGTGAATTCTCTCATGTGAAACAAGCTGAGATTTACAAGCAAAACATTTACCACATTCTGGGCATGAATACGGTTTCTCTCCCGTGTGACTTCTCTTGTGTATAACCAGCTGTGATTTACTTGTAAAACATTTCCCACATTCTGAACATGCATACGGCTTTTCACCCGTGTGCCTTCTCTCGTGTCTAACAAGATGGGATTTATCCGTAAAACATTTCCCACACACTGCACAGGCATATGGCTTCTCTCCTGGGTGAATTCTCTCATGTGTAACAAGATGGGATTTATATGTAAAGCATTTCCCACATTCTGAACATGAATAGAGTTTCTCCCCTGTGTGAATTCTTCTGTGTGTAAGAAGACTTGAGCATCTGGTAAATTGTTTTCCACATTCATCACATTGAATCATTTTATGACCCGTCCCTGTGGTCGCGGTGTGTGAGCGGTCAGGAGAAGGTTCCTCATGGTCAGGAGGATTATATGATAGATCTGTAGTGTGACGTCCTGGATGTACAGTAAGGGGGTGCTGCACCGTACCTTCATCCTCTTCTTTGTAAATCACTGATAACATGAAGGTTTCCTCAGAGATAGTACCGGCATTTCCTGTAAAGGGTTAAAATCATTTTTTTAGCGTAATATCACATTTCTATTAGGCTGGAAAGACTTGTGCAGCTTTTCATGTGGTTTGATGAGCTAAGTCAGAACTAGAACCAACAGGAGGCAGACGCCACTACATGACCGGCCATTACAGGGAAGGAGTCGCTTCCATTTGTACTTAAAGAGGTTCTCCGGGAGGATGGGGAAGTAGTAAGAGATGGGTCTGACCTCCATCCCCCCAGTGATCTCCAGATCAGTCTGAGGCTTCTTTGTTATGGATGTAACGCTCACCTCTAGTCATTCTTATGGAGCAGCTGGAGACAGCCGGGTACAACACTCTTCCGGCTTACACGTCTCTCTCGAGGCGAGGGTCACGTGCTGACCTGCAGCTCTGATCATAACAAAGAAGCCACAGCCTGACACATTGATGTAGAAGGAAATAGAGTTGCACTCAGCAAATAAAATTCCTTGTCTTTATTTCATCATGTAAAAACATACACGATGCAGGACATGGTGCAGGCAATGTGAATGCAGACAAAGGTGCTGGTGACAGGCTGTTTCATGTCCCCTACAGCACTTCTTCTGGTGGTCCATAGGAGGCGTGAAACAGCCTGTCACCAGCACCTTTGCAGCATCTGCATTCACATTGCCTGCACCATGTCCTGCATCGTGTATGTTTTTAAATGAGGAAATAAAGACAAGGAATTTTATTTGGTGAGTGCAACTCTATGTCCTTCTACATAAATGTGCTGGACTGTATCTTTTTGTATTTTTTGAATTACCACCTCCACTGTTCCAGCTGCATAGTCCTGTTGCTAAGAAGTCTGGGTGCTTGATGCGACTTGTAGTGCCGTCATTGTTTCTTTGTTATGACATAAGCCACAGACTGATATGAAGATCACCGGGGTACAGAGGTCAGACCCATCATCATCACCCTGTGGACATCCTCTGGATAGGGAAAAAGTTTATTTTTCCTAGAGAACCCCTTCAATGATTACATCGAGGCACTGGAACATTTTTTCTAATCTGTTTCTATTTTCTAATTGTAGTAACCTAGTTAACAAGGCAGAAAAAATATAAGAATCCATCAACCTACGGAAACCCGAAAGTGTCTTTTACCACAGTGTTATGGGGGCGGCCATCTTACCTGAGCTGTGGTTAAATGTGTCAGGTTATCCAGGGGACAGAGCATGCCTAACAGATTGCGGGGAGTCTGACCACTCGGGTGCCCTGGGATCTGGAGGACTCTGACATTCTGGGTGGTCGGAGGAAGTGGTCATTCATTATGGAGCCTCCGGGGACAGACTGGCAGTAACCTGGGAGGAGCAGGAGGCAGGGTGTGAGGTGTACCCACTAGGCACTTATCACGGTGGCCAGGAGTAGGATGCCCATCCCAGGTATACTAACACTAGACTAAAAGGTAGAACAGGTGCGATGACGGAGTAACCACAGAGTCCAAGATCCTAAACGGAGCAAATCAAAACAAAAAAAATACAAAAATAGTACGTCACTTCCTGGATGACGTGGCGACGTAACTTCCTGGATGACGTGGCGACGTCACTTTGTCACTTCCTGGATAACATGGTGATGTCACGATCAGACTCCCAGAGCTGTGCGGGCTGTGGCTGCTGAAGAGAATGATGGCAGGGGGACAGTGAGGGACACAGGGTACTGGAGGGACACTGAGCATCCCCCTGCCATCATCCTCTCCAGCAGCCACAGCCCGCACAGCTCTGGGAGTCTGATCGTGACATCACCATGTTATCCAGGAAGTGACAAAGTGACGTCGCCACATCATCCAGGAAGTAACGTCGCCACGTTATCCAGGAAGTGACATCGCCATGTCATCCAGGAAGTGACATCGCCGTGTCATCCAGGAAGTGACATCGCCGTGTTATCCAGGAAGTGACATCGCCGTGTCATCCAGGAAGTGACATCGCCGTGTCATCCAGGAAGTGACATCGCCGTGTCATCCAGGAAGTGACATCACCATGTCATCCAGGAAGTGACATCGCCATGTTATCCAGGAAGTGACATCGCCATGTTATCCAGGAAGTGACATCACCATGTTATCCAGGAAGTGACATCACCATGTTATCCAGGAAGTGACATCGCCGTGTCATCCTGGAAATGAAGCCTTGATGCAGTAGTAAGTGCAGGGAAAAAAAAGCCCTTTATAAGCATTTCCCATAATAAGTGTATATTGGGGATTTGTATAACTTTCGGGAGGCAATACAATAATTTAATAAAAATTTTGGCTGGACTTCTCCTTTAAGGGTTTGGTTGGTCTTTACTTGACTTGAGGAGGTGGTTAAGGAGCGACCAAGAGGCCTTGCCTAAGTAGTATCAGAAACCTATCGGGGTGACTGACACTCATACTCACACTTTAGGAGATTTTCGCTGAAAATTAATGGAGTACTTGGACTTAGTCGCACTTTGCTCCGCTGCAGGCAAACTCTCTGTTTCAGGAAAGTCCTGGCTTGAACTGAAGAAAGAGTCACCCAGACGTAGGCGAGGTGTCCTCTATGTGGCAGCTACCCCACCTTTGGCTTTAGCTCTGAATAATACTTATAACACACACTAGCCTGAATCCTTCTCTATAACCACCTCTACACTAGAGCGCCCCCTAAGTAATGGGCGGTACTTGTCTCCCATTGGCAGGGAAGCATCTAGAACAACCTGTAGCTAAGTGTTGTATAGGTGCAAAGTGTTGTGTGGTACCCAGCCTAAGGATTGGGCAACAGTGACCATAAACAAGTGAAACATTAACCCTTGGGATACTTTCAGCGGAGCAAAGAACATAGAGCGTGAGACACCAAGTGGGCAAGGAGTAAAAAGCAACTTCATCCCATAGGGGAGTAATACAGGAACACCTGATGGTTGTGCTAGGATAGAGAGGTGCACCTGCTCTGGGACACTACAGACTAATACAGCGAACGGCGATGACAACTTCATACAGAATCATTTACGGGTCCCGAATATCAAGATTGTCAGTAGAATAAACCCTCTGCCATCTCTTAGTTATATCTTATGGATAGTGTGGATAGGGCATATTTGTCAAGATGAGATGGGACCAACCCTTTAACAACATTTAGTGATATACTTTCTGGCAAGCCTCATGGTGATAGACACATTGGGGGAGATTTATCAAAGAGTGTAAAATTTAGACTGGGGCAAACTACCCACAGCAGCCAATCACAGCTCCTCTTTCCTTTCACCAGAGCTGGAAGCTGAGCTGTTATTGGTTGCTGTGGGTAGTTTGCCCCAGTCTAAATTTTACACTCTTTGATAAATCTCCCCCAATGAACTCCAGCAGCCTCCTCCAGTCAGCAGCTCAGTCATCCTGTGGGTGAGTTCTAGGATCTTCTGCTCATGTATCAGTGATGGAGGCTCCGTGATGGGGCCCCGGGCCCTGCTCCGCCCTCCTGACTCCTGGGGGAAGGCCACACCCTCCCCCCATGTCTTCTTCACTATGGTGTAATCCTGGGGATGGAGAGAGACAATGAGGGGACTGAGCCCAATATTCCTGCCTCCTCCTCACTACAAAGAGGAGATTGTCCCCCTGTATAGAGCTCTAGTGAGGAGGAGGAGGAGGAGGAGGAGGAGAAGACACATCTGGACTACTGGGGTCAGTTCTGGAGACCACCGCACCTACAAAGAGGAGACCAGATCCAGAACATAGAGCGGGGGAGGGAGGGAGGGGACCAAAGAGCCCAGACAACAATGGTGGAAATCTAGAGAAGTTACCTCTCCGGTCAGCAGGCGGATGATCTCCAAGGTGACGTGTAATATTCTCTTACTGATCTCATTCCTGTCCTTCTCCATCCTTGGGGGGGGGGGGGGGGGTCATTCAGGAGAAGAAGCGTCTGGGGGAGAAGAGGAGACAACTGGAGCGCAAGGAGGGGCTAGTCCTGCCGTTGCCTTTATGTCACAGCCAGGGGCCCCAAACCATACAGGGGCCACAGCATATGTAACATCCCTCCACCTGTAAGCTTACCTTACTGCTGGGGGGGTCACACTGATAGTAACACAATGTAACATCCCTCCTCCTGTAAGCTTACCTTACTGCTGGGGGGTCACACTGATAGTAACACAATGTAACACCCCTCCTCCTGTAAGCTTACCTTACTGCTGGGGGGGTCACACACTGATAGTAACACAATGTAACATCCCTCCTCCTGTAAGCTTACCTTACTGCTGGGGTCACACTGATAGTAACACAATGTAACATCCCTCCTCCTGTAAGCTTACCTTACTGCTGGGGTCACACTGATAGTAACACAATGTAACATCCCTCCTCCTGTAAGCTTACCTTACTGCTGGGGTCACACTGATAGTAACACAATGTAACATCCCTCCTCCTGTAAGCTTACCTTACTGCTGGGGGTCACACACTGATAGTAACACAATGTAACATCCCTCCTCCTGTAAGCTTACCTTACTGCTGGGGTCACACACTGATAGTAACACAATGTAACACCCCTCCTCCTGTAAGCTTACCTTACTGCTGGGGGGGTCACACACTAATAGTAACACAATGTAACATCCCTCCTCCTGTAAGCTTAGCTTACTGCTGGGGGGGTCACACTGATAGTAACACAATGTAACACCCCTCCTCCTGTAAGCTTACCTTACTGCTGGGGTCACACACTGATAGTAACACAATGTAACATCCCTCCTCCTGTAAGCTTACCTTACTGCTGGGGTCACACTGATAGTAACACAATGTAACATCCCTTCTCCTGTAAGCTTACCTTACTGCTGGGGGGGTCACACTGATAGTAACACAATGTAACACCCCTCCTCCTGTAAGCTTACCTTACTGCTGGGGGCACACACTGATAGTAACACAATGTAACATCCCTCCTCCTGTAAGCTTACCTTACTGCTGGGGTCACACTGATAGTAACACAATGTAACATCCCTCCTCCTGTAAGCTTACCTTACTGCTGGGGGGTCACACTGATAGTAACACAATGTAACACCCCTCCTCCTGTAAGCTTACCTTACTGCTGGGGGGTCACACACTGATAGTAACACAATGTAACATCCCTCCTCCTGTAAGCTTACCTTACTGCTGGGGTCACACTGATAGTAACACAATGTAACATCCCTCCTCCTGTAAGCTTACCTTACTGCTGGGGGGTCACACTGATAGTAACACAATGTAACATCCCTCCTCCTGTAAGCTTACCTTACTGCTGGGGGGTCACACACTGATAGTAACACAATGTAACACCCCTCCTCCTGTAAGCTTACCTTACTGCTGGGGGGTCACACTGATAGTAACACAATGTAACATCCCTCCTCCTGTAAGCTTACCTTACTGCTGGGGTCACACTGATAGTAACACAATGTAACATCCCTCCTCCTGTAAGCTTACCTTACTGCTGGGGGGGTCACACTGATAGTAACACAATGTAACACCCCTCCTCCTGTAAGCTTACCTTACTGCTGGGGTCACACACTGATAGTAACACAATGTAACATCCCTCCTCCTGTAAGCTTACCTTACTGCTGGGGGGTCACACACTGATAGTAACACAATGTAACACCCCTCCTCCTGTAAGCTTACCTTACTGCTGGGGTCACACTGATAGTAACACAATGTAACATCCCTCCTCCTGTAAGCTTACCTTACTGCTGGGGTCACACACTGATAGTAACACAATGTAACATCCCTCCTCCTGTAAGCTTACCTTACTGCTGGGGGGGTCACACTGATAGTAACACAATGTAACATCCCTCCTCCTGTAAGCTTACCTTACTGCTGGGGTCACACACTGATAGTAACACAATGTAACATCCCTCCTCCTGTAAGCTTACCTTACGGCTGGGGTCACACTGATAGTAACACAATGTAACATCCCTCCTCCTGTAAGCTTACCTTACTGCTGGGGGGGTCACACTGATAGTAACACAATGTAACACCCCTCCTCCTGTAAGCTTACCTTACTGCTGGGGGGGTCACACACTGATAGTAACACAATGTAACATCCCTCCTCCTGTAAGCTTACCTTACTGCTGGGGGGGGTCACACTGATAGTAACACAATGTAACATCCCTCCTCCTGTAAGCTTACCTTACTGCTGGGGTCACACTGATAGTAACACAATGTAACATCCCTCCTCCTGTAAGCTTACCTTACTGCTGGGGTCACACTGATAGTAACACAATGTAACATCCCTCCTCCTGTAAGCTTACCTTACTGCTGGGGGGGGGGTCACACTGATAGTAACACAATGTAACATCCCTCCTCCTGTAAGCTTACCTTACTGCTGGGGGGGGGGTCACACTGATAGTAACACAATGTAACATCCCTCCTCCTGTAAGCTTACCTTACTGCTGCTGGGGTCACACTGATAGTAACACAATGTAACATCCCTCCTCCTGTAAGCTTACCTTACTGCTGGGGTCACACTGATAGTAACACAATGTAACATCCCTCCTCCTGTAAGCTTACCTTACTGCTGGGGTCACACACTGATAGTAACACAATGTAACATCCCTCCTCCTGTAAGCTTACCTTACTGCTGGGGTCACACACTGATAGTAACACAATGTAACACCCCTCCTCCTGTAAGCTTACCTTACTGCTGGGGTCACACACTGATAGTAACACAATGTAACATCCCTCCTCCTGTAAGCTTACCTTACTGCTGGGGGGTCACACTGATAGTAACACAATGTAACATCCCTCCTCCTGTAAGCTTACCTTACTGCTGGGGTCACACACTGATAGTAACACAATGTAACATCCCTCCTCCTGTAAGCTTACCTTACTGCTGGGGTCACACACTGATAGTAACACAATGTAACATCCCTCCTCCTGTAAGCTTACCTTACTGCTGGGGTCACACACTGATAGTAACACAATGTAACATCCCTCCTCCTGTAAGCTTACCTTACTGCTGGGGTCACACACTGATAGTAACACAATGTAACATCCCTCCTCCTGTAAGCTTACCTTACTGCTGGGGTCACACTGATAGTAACACAATGTAACATCCCTCCTCCTGTAAGCTTACCTTACTGCTGGGGTCACACTGATAGTAACACAATGTAACATCCCTCCTCGTGTAAGCTTACCTTACTGCTGGGGGGGTCACACTGATAGTAACACAATGTAACATCCCTCCTCCTGTAGGCTTACCTTACTGCTGGGGTCACACTGATAGTAGCACAATGTAACATCCCTCCTCCTGTAAGCTTACCTTACTGCTGGGGGGTCACACTGATAGTAACACAATGTAACACCCCTCCTCCTGTAAGCTTACCTTACTGCTGGGGGGGTCACACACTGATAGTAACACAATGTAACATCCCTCCTCCTGTAAGCTTACCTTACTGCTGGGGGGGGGGTCACACTGATAGTAACACAATGTAACATCCCTCCTCCTGTAAGCTTACCTTACTGCTGCTGGGGTCACACTGATAGTAACACAATGTAACATCCCTCCTCCTGTAAGCTTACCTTACTGCTGGGGTCACACTGATAGTAACACAATGTAACATCCCTCCTCCTGTAAGCTTACCTTACTGCTGGGGTCACACACTGATAGTAACACAATGTAACACCCCTCCTCCTGTAAGCTTACCTTACTGCTGGGGTCACACACTGATAGTAACACAATGTAACACCCCTCCTCCTGTAAGCTTACCTTACTGCTGGGGTCACACACTGATAGTAACACAATGTAACATCCCTCCTCCTGTAAGCTTACCTTACTGCTGGGGGGTCACACTGATAGTAACACAATGTAACATCCCTCCTCCTGTAAGCTTACCTTACTGCTGGGGGGGGGGGGGGGTCACACTGATAGTAACACAATGTAACCTCCCTCCTCCTGTAAGCTTACCTTACTGCTGGGGTCACACTGATAGTAACACAATGTAACATCCCTCCTCCTGTAAGCTTACCTTACTGCTGGGGTCACACTGATAGTAACACAATGTAACATCCCTCCTCCTGTAAGCTTACCTTACTGCTGGGGTCACACACTGATAGTAACACAATGTAACATCCCTTCTCCTGTAAGCTTACCTTACTGCTGGGGTCACACACTGATAGTAACACAATGTAACATCCCTCCTCCTGTAAGCTTACCTTACTGCTGGGGTCACACTGATAGTAACACAATGTAACACCCCTCCTCCTGTAAGCTTACCTTACTGCTGGGGTCACACTGATAGTAACACAATGTAACATCCCTCCTCCTGTAAGCTTACCTTACTGCTGGGGTCACACACTGATAGTAACACAATGTAACACCCCTCCTCCTGTAAGCTTACTGGGAGGTGTCAAGGAGGAAGGAACGGGTTTGTTTGACCAGGGGGGTGAGTATCTTCTCTAATGTGATGGAAAGAGGAGCCAACAATGAGTCGGTGGAAGCCACTATCGGTCTACCTGGAGGATGGTCAAGACGTTTATGAATTTTCGGTAAAATGTAGAATACAGGTGTTATGGGATATTGATTGGTAAGAAATTGTTGTGTCTTGGAGTCAATTAGGCCTAAAGTGAGGTATTTATCAGTAAGACACTGTATCTGGGATATAAGGGAAGGGGTGGGATCATGACTCAGAGGTAAGTATGTGTTCGTGTCAGAGAGTTGGTTGCGTATCTCTTGTATGTAATCAGACTTATTCATGATCACCAGAGCCCCGCCCTTGTCCGCAGGTTTGATAATCAAGTCTTTAGTCTTCTCCAAGGTGTGAAGGGCCTGGTATTCTTTCACCGTCAGATTGGACCTATATGGTAAGCCCATCTGACCCGTGGTCTTGAGAAAGTCATTGACATCACGCTGGACAAGTTCAATGTATGTTTCCACAGCGTGTTGGGAATGGGGAGGATTATATTTACTTTTCTGACGTAGTCCAAGATTAGTGATGGAAAAAATAGGGATCGGATCCCTATTACGAGTCCATTCTGGTGGGTTAATGGTAAAGTGGGCTTTCAAACGGATTTGGCGGAAGAACCTGTGCAGGTCCTCCTCCAATGTGAAAGTGTCCAGAGTCTTAGTGGGGCAGAACGAGAGTCCCTTGCCCAGTAGAGACATCTCTACTGGGGTAAGGTTGTGGGAGGAGATATTAATAACTAAATTGGACTGACCTGTACTTGGGTCTGTGTCCCTGGAATGTCTCTCTCGGTGTTTGGTCCTTTGGCCCCGCCTCGTGCGCCTCCTCGTCCTCTCGGTCGGTTGGGTTGGCTGGCTGGCTGTCTTCCTAAAAAACGACCTCTTCGATCTCTGGGACGTCCTTCACTTGAGCTGGTAGATGGATCACGGGAGTGCTGGTCCTTGGGATAGAACAGCTGATCCTGCCACTTGTATACCCTGTCGTATAAGTAGTCCTCGGTATCTCGGATAAATTTATTTCTTTTCACGCTTTCCGTGCTAGACCGAAATTCTTCGATCGCTTTGTCGGTCTTTTCTCGAAGGGTCGTCCACTCGCTGGTTGACAGTTGTTCTGATAATTGACTCTCGATGCTTTCCACCTTCTTGGTTGATTCCTCTATCTTTTTTTTAAGAGTTTTGATGGTTAAGAGGATAATATCAAAGGAACTTTTATTTAGGATATTTTCGAATTGCAAACAAAAATCCTGGTCCTCCTTGAAGAGGGTAGGTCGAAGACGACTGCGCAATCCTCTCGGGATTCTCTCAACTTTGTAATATTCTGTTAGAGTTGCTATATGCAGCTCAAATGCTGTTAGCTTACGCCGTTCGCGTTCGTAGTCTCTAGAGCGAAGGACAGTTGTGGGGATCTGCAAGAATTCCCTTGTCGCTTTCACGTTAGAGATGATACTTGCTGCTTCCTCTGCATCGAAGGATAAGGTTTGGGACATTATCAAGGTCTTGGAGGGTGCAATCACGGTAGAGGGTGTGTGTGCATAAAAAAACTAATTGGGGCACAAAGGAGGGCACAAGTCTGATTGGGGGACACAGAGGAAGGCCTAAAACTAATTGGGGGCACAGAGGAGCATATATCTGGAACAGAGGAGGGCATAAATTTGATTGGGGGGCTAAAACTGAGGGCATGGGGGCTAAAACTTATTGGGGGCTAAAACTGATTAGGGACACAAAGGGGGGCTAAAACTGGGGGCATCGGGAGGGGGCTAAAACTGATTGGGGGCACAGAGAGGAGGCCCCTAAAACATATATGGCTCCAAGGGGGGGGGGGGTATGGTTTCAAGGGGACTTGTAGATAACTAGACTAGAAGATAAGGGCTGTAGTAGTTGTGATATCAGGAGTGTGTGTGTGTGTGTGTGTGTGTGTGTGTGGGGGGGGGGGGTAATAGTAGCAGCAATGGCAGTGCAAGCAGTAGACTAGTATTGGGAGGAGTAGTAGACTAGTATTGGGAGGAGTAGTAGACTAGTATTGGGAGGAGTAGTAGAGCAGTATGGGGAGTAGTAGTAGAGCAGTATTGGGGGGGTAGTAGAGCAGTATTGGGGGGAGTAGTAGAGCAGTATTGGGGGAGTAGTAGACTAGTATTGGGAGGAGTAGTAGAGCAGTATTGGGGGGAGTAGTAGACTAGTATTGGGGGGGGGGGTAGTAGACTAGTATTGGGGGGGGTAGTAGAGCAGTATTGGAGGAGTAGTAGAGCAGTATTGGAGGGAGTAGTAGAGCAGTATTGGGGTGGGTAGTAGACTAGTATTGGGGGTAGTAGAATAGTATTGGGGGGAGTAGTAGACTAGTATTGGGGAGAGTAGTAGACTAGTATTGGGGGGAGTAGTAGACTAGTATTGGGAGGAGTAGTAGAGCAGTATTGGAGGGAGTAGTAGAGCAGTATTGGAGGAGTAGTAGACTAGTATTGGGGGGAGTAGTAGACTAGTATTGGGGGGAGTAGTAGACTAGTATTGGGGGAAGTAGTAGACTAGTATTGGGGGAGTAGTAGACTAGTATTCGGGGGAGTAGTAGAGCAGTATTGGAGGAGTAGTAGACTAGTATTGGGGGGGGGAGTAGTAGACTAGTATTGGGGGGGGAGTAGTAGACTAGTATTGGGGGGGGGAGTAGTAGACTAGTATTGGGGGGAGTAGTAGAACAGTATTGGGGGGAGTAGTAGACTAGTATTGGGAGGAGTAGTAGAGCAGTATTGGAGGGAGTAGTAGACTAGTATTGGGAGGAGTAGTAGACTAGTATTGGAGGGAGTAGTAGAGCAGTATTGGGGGAGTAGTAGACTAGTATTGGGAGGAGTAGTAGACTAGTATTGGGAGGAGTAGTAGAGAAGTATTGGAGGGAGTAGTAGAGCAGTATTGGAGGAGTAGTAGACTAGTATTGGGAGGAGTAGTAGACTAGTATTGGAGGGAGTAGTAGAGCAGTATTGGGGGAGTAGTAGACTAGTATTGGGAGTAGTAGAGCAGTATTGGAGGAGTAGTAGACTAGTATTGGGAGGAGTAGTAGACTAGTATTGGGAGGAGTAGTAGAGCAGTATTGGGGGGAGTAGTAGAGCAGTATTGGAGGGAGTAGTAGAGCAGTATTGGAGGAGTAGTAGACTAGTATTGGGAGGAGTAGTAGAGCAGTATTGGGAGGAGTAGTAGACTAGTATTGGGAGGAGTAGTAGACTAGTATTGGGAGGAGTAGTAGACTAGTATTGGGAGGAGTAGTAGACTAGTATTGGGAGGAGTAGTAGACTAGTATTGGGAGGAGTAGTAGAGCAGTATTGGGGGGAGTAGTAGACTAGTATTGGGGGGAGTAGTAGAGCAGTATTGAGATTGTAGTAGAGTACTGTGGGGAGTAGTAGACTAGTATTGGGAGGAGTAGTAGAGCAGTATTGGGGGGAGTAGTAGAGCAGTATTGGAGGGAGTAGTAGAGCAGTATTGGGGGGAGTAGTAGAGTAGTATTGGAGGAGGAGTAGACTAGTATTGGGAGGAGCAGTAGACTAGTATTGGGAGGAGTAGTAGAGCAGTATTGGGAGGAGTAGTAGACTAGTATTGGGAGGAGTAGTAGACTAGTATTGGAAGGAGTAGTAGACTAGTATTGGGAGGAGTAGTAGAGCAGTATTGGGGGGAGTAGTAGACTAGTATTGGGGGGAGTAGTAGACTAGTATTGGGAGGAGTAGTAGACTAGTATTGGGAGGAGTAGTAGACTAGTATTGGGGGGAGTAGTAGAGCAGTATTGGGGGGAGTAGTAGACTAGTATTGGGAGGAGTAGTAGACTAGTATTGGGAGGAGTAGTAGACTAGTATTGGGGGGAGTAGTAGAGCAGTATTGGGGGAGTAGTAGACTAGTATTGGGGGAGTAGTAGACTAGTATTGGGGGAGTAGTAGACTAGTATTGGGAGGAGTAGTAGGGCAGTATTGGGGGAATAGTAGAGCAGTGTTGGGAGTAGTAGTAGAGCAGTATTGAGATTGTAGTAGAGCAGTATTGGGAGGAGTAGTAGAGCAGTATTGGGAGGAGTAGTAGAGTAGTATTGGGAGGAGTAGTAGAGTAGTATTGGGGGAGTAGTAGACTAGTATTGGGGGGAGTAGTAGACTAGTATTGGGGGGAGTAGTAGACTAGTATTGGGAGGAGTAGTAGAGCAGTATTGGGAGGAGTAGTAGACTAGTATTGGGGGGTAGTAGACTAGTATTCGGGGGAGTAGTAGAGCAGTATTGGGGGGAATAGTATTGGGGGGAATAGTATTGGGGGGAGTAGTAGACTAGTATTGGGGGCAGTAGTAGACTAGTATTGGGGGGAGTAGTAGACTAGTATTGGGGGCAGTAGTAGACTAGTATTGGGGGCAGTAGTAGAGCAGTATTGGGAAGAGTAGTAGAGCAGTATTGGGAGGAGTAGTAGAGCAGTATTGGGAGGAGTAGTAGAGCAGTATTGGGAGGAGTAGTAGACTAGTATTGGGGGCAGTAGTAGAGCAGTATTGGGAGGAGTAGTAGACTAGTATTGGGGGGGAGTAGTAGACTAGTATTGGGGGGAGTAGTAGAGCAGTATTGGGAGGAGTAGTAGACTAGTATTGGGGGGAGTAGTAGAGCAGTATTGGGAGGAGTAGTAGACTAGTATTGGGGGGAGTAGTAGAGCAGTATTGGGAGGAGTAGTAGACTAGTATTGGGGGGAGTAGTAGAGCAGTATTGGGGGGAGTAGTAGACTAGTATTGGGGGCAGTATTGGGAGGAGTAGTAGAGCAGTATTGGGAGGAGTAGTAGAGCAGTATTGGGAGGAGTAGTAGACTAGTATTGGGGGGAGTAGTAGACTAGTATTGGGGGGAGTAGTAGACTAGTATTGGGGGCAGTAGTAGAGCAGTATTGGGAGGAGTAGTAGAGCAGTATTGGGAGGAGTAGTTGAGCAGTATTGGGAGGAGTAGTAGAGCAGTATTGGGAGGAGTAGTAGAGCAGTATTGGGGGAAGTAGTAGAGCAGTATTGGGGGGAGTAGTAGAGCAGTATTGGGGGGAGTAGTAGAGCAGTATTGGGAGGAGTAGTAGAGCAGTATTGGGAGGAGTAGTAGAGCAGTATTGGGAGGAGTAGTAGAGCAGTATTGGGGGGAGTAGTAGAGCAGTATTGGGGGGAGTAGTAGACTAGTATTGGGGGGAGTAGTAGAGCAGTATTGGGAGGAGTAGTAGAGCAGTATTGGGGGGAGTAGTAGAGCAGTATTGGGGGGAGTAGTAGACTAGTATTGGGGGGAGTAGTAGAGCAGTATTGGGAGGAGTAGTAGAGCAGTATTGGGAGGAGTAGTAGACTAGTATTGGGGGTAGTAGTAGAGCAGTGTTGGGAGTAGTAGTAGAGCAGTATTGAGATTGTAGTAGAGCAGTATTGGGAGGAGTAGTAGAGCAGTATTGGGGGAGTAGTAGAGCAGTATTGGGAGGAGTAGTAGAGCAGTATTGGGAGTAGTAGTAGAGCAGTATTGGGAGGAGTAGTAGACTAGTATTGGGGGGAGTAGTAGAGTAGTATTGGGGGGGAGTAGTAGAGCAGTATTGGGAGGAGTAGTAGAGCAGTATTGGGAGGAGTAGTAGAGCAGTATTGGAGGGAGTAGTAGAGCAGTATTGGGGGGAGTAGTAGAGCAGTATTGGGGGGAGTAGTAGAGCAGTATTGGGAGGAGTAGTAGAGCAGTATTGGGAGGAGTAGTAGAGCAGTATTGGGAGGAGTAGTAGAGCAGTATTGGGGGGAGTAGTAGAGCAGTATTGGGAGTAGTAGTAGAGCAGTATTGGGAGTAGTAGTAGAGCAGTATTGGGGGGAGTAGTAGAGCAGTATTGGGGGGAGTAGTAGACTAGTATTGGGGGGAGTAGTAGAGCAGTATTGGGGGGAGTAGTAGAGCAGTATTGGGAGGAGTAGTAGAGCAGTATTGGGAGGAGTAGTAGAGCAGTATTGGGAGGAGTATTAGAGCAGTATTGGGGGGAGTAGTAGAGCAGTATGGGGGGAGTAGTAGACTAGCATTGGGGGGAGTAGTAGAGCAGTATTGGGAGGAGTAGTAGAGCAGTATTGGGGGGAGTAGTAGAGCAGTATTGGGGGGAGTAGTAGACTAGTATTGGGGGGAGTCGTAGAGCAGTATTGGGAGGAGTAGTAGACTAGTATTGGGAGGAGTAGTAGACTAGTATTGGGAGGAGTAGTAGACTAGTATTGGGGGCAGTAGTAGACTAGTATTGGGGGAATAGTAGAGCAGTGTTGGGAGTAGTAGTAGTGCAGTATTGAGATTGTAGTTGAGTACTGTGGGGAGTAGTAGAGCAGTATTGGGGGAGTAGTAGAGCAGTATTGGGGGAGTAGTAGAGCAGTATTGGGAGGAGTAGTAGAGCAGTATTGGGAGTAGTAGTAGAGCAGTATTGGGAGGAGTAGTAGACTAGTATTGGGGGGAGTAGTAGACTAGTATTGGGGGGAGTAGTAGAGTAGTATTGGGGGGGAGTAGTAGACTAGTATTGGGAGCAGTAGTAGAGCAGTATTGGGAGGAGTAGTAGAGCAGTATTGGGAGGAGTAGTAGAACAGTATTGGGAGGAGTAGTAGAGCAGTATTGGGAGGAGTAGTAGAGCAGTATTGGGAGTAGTAGTAGAGCAGTATTGGGAGTAGTAGTAGAGCAGTATTGGGAGGAGTAGTAGAGCAGTATTGGGAGGAGTAGTAGACTAGTATTGGGGGGGAGTAGTAGAGCAGTATTGGGAGGAGTAGTAGACTAGTATTGGGGGCAGTAGTAGACTAGTATTGGGGGAATAGTAGAGCAGTGTTGGGAGTAGTAGTAGAGCAGTATTGAGATTGTAGTAGAGTACTGTGGGGAGTAGTAGAGCAGTATTGGGGGAGTAGTAGAGCAGTATTGGGGGAGTAGTAGAGCAGTATTGGGGGAGTAGTAGAGCAGTATTGGGAGGAGTAGTAGAGCAGTATTGGGAGTAGTAGTAGAGCAGTATTGGGAGGAGTAGTAGACTAGTATTGGGGGGAGTAGTAGAGCAGTATTGGGAGGAGTAGTAGACTAGTATTGGGAGGAGTAGTAGACTAGTATTGGAAGGAGTAGTAGACTAGTATTGGGAGGAGTAGTAGAGCAGTATTGGGGGGAGTAGTAGACTAGTATTGGGGGGAGTAGTAGACTAGTATTGGGAGGAGTAGTAGACTAGCATTGGGAGGAGTAGTAGACTAGTATTGGGGGGAGTAGTAGAGCAGTATTGGGGGGAGTAGTAGACTAGTATTGGGAGGAGTAGTAGACTAGTATTGGGAGGAGTAGTAGAGCAGTATTGAGATTGTAGTAGAGCAGTATTGAGATTGTAGTAGAGTACTGTGGGGAGTAGTAGAGCAGTATTGGGGGAGTAGTAGACTAGTATTGGGGGAGTAGTAGACTAGTATTGGGGGAGTAGTAGACTAGTATTGGGAGGAGTAGTAGGGCAGTATTGGGGGAATAGTAGAGCAGTGTTGGGAGTAGTAGTAGAGCAGTATTGAGATTGTAGTAGAGCAGTATTGGGAGGGGTAGTAGAGCAGTATTGGGAGGAGTAGTAGAGTAGTATTGGGAGGAGTAGTAGAGTAGTATTGGGGGAGTAGTAGACTAGTATTGGGGGGAGTAGTAGACTAGTATTGGGGGGAGTAGTAGACTAGTATTGGGAGGAGTAGTAGACTAGTATTGGGAGGAGTAGTAGAGCAGTATTGGGAGGAGTAGTAGACTAGTATTGGGGGGTAGTAGACTAGTATTCGGGGGAGTAGTAGAGCAGTATTGGGGGGAATAGTATTGAAGGGAATAGTATTGGGGGGAGTAGTAGACTAGTATTGGGGGCAGTAGTAGACTAGTATTGGGGGGAGTAGTAGACTAGTATTGGGGGCAGTAGTAGACTAGTATTGGGGGCAGTAGTAGAGCAGTATTGGGAGGAGTAGTAGAGCAGTATTGGGAGGAGTAGTAGAGCAGTATTGGGAGGAGTAGTAGACTAGTATTGGGGGCAGTAGTAGAGCAGTATTGGGAGGAGTAGTAGACTAGTATTGGGGGGGGAGTAGTAGACTAGTATTGGGGGGAGTAGTAGAGCAGTATTGGGAGGAGTAGTAGACTAGTATTGGGGGGAGTAGTAGAGCAGTATTGAGAGGAGTAGTAGACTAGTATTGGGGGGAGTAGTAGAGCAGTATTGGGAGGAGTAGTAGACTAGTATTGGGGGGAGTAGTAGAGCAGTATTGGGGGGAGTAGTAGACTAGTATTGGGGGCAGTATTGGGAGGAGTAGTAGAGCAGTATTGGGAGGAGTAGTAGAGCAGTATTGGGAGGAGTAGTAGACTAGTATTGGGGGGAGTAGTAGACTAGTATTGGGGGGAGTAGTAGACTAGTATTGGGGGCAGTAGTAGAGCAGTATTGGGAGGAGTAGTAGAGCAGTATTGGGAGGAGTAGTAGAGCAGTATTGGGAGGAGTAGTAGAGCAGTATTGGGGGAAGTAGTAGAGCAGTATTGGGGGGAGTAGTAGAGCAGTATTGGGGGGAGTAGTAGAGCAGTATTGGGGGGAGTAGTAGAGCAGTATTGGGAGGAGTAGTAGAGCAGTATTGGGGGGAGTAGTAGAGCAGTATTGGGGGGAGTAGTAGACTAGTATTGGGGGGAGTAGTAGAGCAGTATTGGGAGGAGTAGTAGAGCAGTATTGGGGGAGTAGTAGAGCAGTATTGGGGGGAGTAGTAGACTAGTATTGGGGGGAGTAGTAGAGCAGTATTGGGAGGAGTAATAGAGCAGTATTGGGAGGAGTAGTAGACTAGTATTGGGGGAATAGTAGAGCAGTGTTGGGAGTAGTAGTAGAGCAGTATTGAGATTGTAGTAGAGCAGTATTGGGAGGAGTAGTAGAGCAGTATTGGGGGAGTAGTAGAGCAGTATTGGGAGGAGTAGTAGAGCAGTATTGGGAGTAGTAGTAGAGCAGTATTGGGAGGAGTAGTAGACTAGTATTGGGGGGAGTAGTAGAGCAGTATTGGGAGGAGTAGTAGAGCAGTATTGGGAGGAGTAGTAGAGCAGTATTGGGGGGAGTAGTAGAGCAGTATTGGGAGGAGTAGTAGAGCAGTATTGGGAGGAGTAGTAGAGCAGTATTGGGGGGAGTAGTAGAGCAGTATTGGGGGGAGTAGTAGAGCAGTATTGGGGGGAGTAGTAGAGCAGTATTGGGAGGAGTAGTAGAGCAGTATTGGGAGGAGTAGTAGAGCAGTATTGGGAGTAGTAGAGCAGTATTGGGAGGAGTAGTAGAGCAGTATTGGGGGAGTAGTAGAGCAGTATTGGGGGAGTAGTAGAGCAGTATTGGGAGGAGTAGTAGAGCAGTATTGGGAGTAGTAGTAGAGCAGTATTGGGAGGAGTAGTAGAGCAGTATTGGGGGGAGTAGTAGAGCAGTATTGGGGGGAGTAGTAGACTAGTATTGGGGGGAGTAGTAGAGCAGTATTGGGGGGAGTAGTAGAGCAGTATTGGGAGGAGTAGTAGAGCAGTATTGGGAGGAGTATTAGAGCAGTATTGGGAGGAGTATTAGAGCAGTATTGGGAGGAGTATTAGAGCAGTATTGGGGGGAGTAGTAGAGCAGTATTGGGGGGAGTAGTAGACTAGTATTGGGGGGAGTAGTAGAGCAGTATTGGGGGGAGTAGTAGAGCAGTATTGGGGGGAGTAGTAGAGCAGTATTGGGGGGAGTAGTAGAGCAGTATTGGGAGGAGTAGTAGACTAGTATTGGGAGGAGTAGTAGACTAGTATTGGGAGGAGTAGTAGACTAGTATTGGGGGCAGTAGTAGACTAGTATTGGGGGAATAGTAGAGCAGTGTTGGGAGTAGTAGTAGAGCAGTATTGAGATCGTAGTAGAGTACTGTGGGGAGTAGTAGAGCAGTATTGGGGGAGTAGTAGAGCAGTATTGGGAGGAGTAGTAGAGCAGTATTGGGAGGAGTAGTAGAGCAGTATTGGGAGGAGTAGTAGAGCAGTATTGGGAGGAGTAGTAGAGCAGTATTGGGAGGAGTAGTAGAGCAGTATTGGGAGGAGTAGTAGACTAGTATTGGGGGGAGTAGTAGAGTAGTATTGGGGGGAGTAGTAGAGTAGTATTGGGGGGGAGTAGTAGACTAGTATTGGGGGCAGTAGTAGAGCAGTATTGGGAGGAGTAGTAGAGCAGTATTGGGAGGAGTAGTAGAGCAGTATTGGGAGGAGTAGTAGAGCAGTATTGGGAGGAGTAGTAGAGCAGTATTGGGAGTAGTAGTAGAGCAGTATTGGGAGGAGTAGTAGAGCAGTATTGGGGGGAGTAGTAGAGCAGTATTGGGGGGAGTAGTAGAGCAGTATTGGGGGGAGTAGTAGAGCAGTATTGGGAGGAGTAGTAGAGCAGTATTGGGAGGAGTAGTAGAGCAGTATTGGGGGGAGTAGTAGAGCAGTATTGGGGGGAGTAGTAGACTAGTATTGGGGGGAGTAGTAGAGCAGTATTGGGAGGAGTAGTAGAGCAGTATTGGGGGGAGTAGTAGTAGACTAGTATTGGGGGGAGTAGTAAACTAGTATTGGGGGGAGTAGTAGACTAGTATTGGGGGGAGTAGTAGAGCAGTATTGGGAGGAGTAGTAGAGCAGTATTGGGGGGAGTAGTAGTAGACTAGTATTGGGGGGAGTAGTAAACTAGTATTGGGGGGAGTAGTAGACTAGTATTGGGGGGAGTAGTAGAGCAGTATTGGGGGAGTAGTAGAGCAGTATTGGGGGGAGTAGTAGAGCAGTATTGGGGGGAGTAGTAGACTAGTATTGGGGGGAGTAGTAGAGCAGTATTGGGAGGAGTAGTAGACTAGTATTGGGGGGGAGTAGTAGAGCAGTATTGGGAGGAGTAGTAGAATAGTATTGAGGGGAGTAGTAGAGCAGTATTGGGAGGAGTAGTAGCCTAGTATTGGGGGGAGTAGTAGAGCAGTATTGGGAGGAGTAGTAGAGCAGTATTGGGGGGAGTAGTAGACTAGTATTGGAGGGAGTAGTAGACTAGTATTGGGGGGGAGTAGTAGAGCAGTATTGGGGGAGTAGTAGACTAGTATTGGGGGGGAGTAGTAGAGCAGTATTGGGAGGAGTAGTAGACTAGTATTGGGGGCAGTAGTAGACTAGTATTGGGGGAATAGTAGAGCAGTGTTGGGAGTAGTAGTAGAGCAGTATTGAGATTGTAGTAGAGTACTGTGGGGAGTAGTAGAGCAGTATTGGGGGAGTAGTAGAGCAGTATTGGGGGAGTAGTAGAGCAGTATTGGGGGAGTAGTAGAGCAGTATTGGGAGGAGTAGTAGACTAGTATTGGGGGGAGTAGTAGAGCAGTATTGGGAGGAGTAGTAGACTAGTATTGGGAGGAGTAGTAGACTAGTATTGGGGGAATAGTAGAGCAGTGTTGGGAGGAGTAGTAGACTAGTATTGGGAGGAGTAGTAGACTAGTATTGGGGGCAGTAGTAGAGCAGTATTGGGGGGAGTAGTAGACTAGTATTGGAGGGAGTAGTAGAGCAGTATTGAGATTGTAGTAGAGTACTGTGGGGAGTAGTAGAGCAGTATTGGGGGAGTAGTAGAGCAGTATTGGGGGAGTAGTAGAGCAGTATTGGGGGAGTAGTAGAGCAGTATTGGGAGTAGTAGACTAGTATTGGGGGGAGTAGTAGGGCAGTATTGGGGGGAGTAGTAGAGCAGTATTGGGAGTAGTAGACTAGTATTGGGAGGAGTAGTAGGGCAGTATTGGGGGAGTAGTAGAGCAGTATTGAGATTGTAGTAGAGTACTATGGGGAGTAGTAGACTAGTATTGGGGGAGTAGTAGAGCAGTATTGGGGGAGTAGTAGACTAGTATTGGGGGAGTAGTAGAGCAGTATTGGGGGAGTAGTAGAGCAGTATTGAGATTGTAGTAGAGTACTGTGGGGAATAGTAGAGCAGTATTGGGAGTAGTAGACTAGTATTGGGGGAGTAGTAGAGCAGTATTGGGGGGAGTAGTAGACTAGTATTGGGGGAGTAGTAGAGCAGTATTGGGGGGAGTAGTAGACTAGTATTGGGGGGAGCAGTAGACTAGTATTGGGGGAATAGTAGACTAGTATTGGGGGAGGAGTAGACTAGTATTGGGGGAGGAGTAGACTAGTATTGGGGGAGTAGTAGGGCAGTATTGAGATTGTAGTAGAGTACTGTGGGGAATAGTAGAGCAGTATTGGGAGTAGTAGTAGACTAGTATCTTTCTCTCCTTTTTGTTTTTTCAGATCTCTTTATCCAGAGAATTCCGTATTCCATGGACTAGATCGATGTTTTGGTTTAATAAAATGCTCATCGTGTTTTTATTTGCATAAAACATATTTTTAACTTGTGTCTTGTCTTTTTGTGTTTACTTTACAGTAGGGCTGGGCGATAAATCAAATTAATTCACCCAAAATTTGATAATTGATTTGATTTTTAATAAAAAAATTTTAAACTGATCTTCAAAAAAAAAAAAATCATTGGACGGAGGAGCGTTGTTGGCGGGTTCAGCTGCTGAAGCAGAGCCTGGGGAGGGAGAGCGCCCAGCAGTGTCCTCTGTCCCTCCTGTTGACCTGCCCCCATAGCGGGATGAGTATACGCACTCCCAGCCGCACACGCCCCCAGTCTCTGGAAGAGGCAGCCTCAGGTACTGCAGGATAGGGTGACTGGGGCAGAGATGGTAGCGTCGCTGTGATTACTGGAGCTGTACAGCAGGATCGGGGGTATGCACTGTGCCCCCGCTCCTGCTGTACACTTCCAGTAACCGCAGTGACCCTATCCTGTGGCCTGCTCTAGAGCCTGGGGCCTCCATATTTGCCTGGGAGGGGAACGTGCGTGCCCGGAGTGAGAGGAGGAGTAAACCAGGTGTGTGCTCTCCTCCCCCAGTCTGCCCCTTTTCAAGGTTTCATTGGGGCCCCATGAAGTTGTTTGCTATGGGATATCATGACTGACTCCTAGTTACGCACCAGCCCCTCATCTATACCTGTACTACTATTACACCCCTCATCTGTTCCTGTATTATTACTACTACTACACCCCTCATCTATACCTGTACTACTATTACACCCCTCATCTGTTCCTGTATTATTACTACTACTACTACACCCCCCATCTGTTCCTGTATTATTACTACTACTACACCCCTCATCTATACCTGTACTACTATTACACCCCTCATCTGTTCCTGTATTATTACTGCTACTACACCCCTCATCTATACCTGTATTATTACTACTACTATTACACCCCTCATCTGTTCCTGTATTATTACTAATACTACACCCCTCATCTATACCTGTATTATTACTACTATTACACCCCTCATCTGTACCTGTACTACTTTTACACCCCTCATCTGTTCCTGTATTATTACTACTACTGCACCCCTCATCTGTTCCTGTATTATTACTGCTACTACACCCCTCATCTATACCTGTACTACTACTGCACCCCTCATCTGTTCCTGTATTATTACTACTACTGCACCCCTCATCTGTTCCTGTATTATTACTACTACTACACCCCTCATCTGTTCCTGTATTACTACTACTACTACTACTACACCCCTCATCTGTTCCTGTATTATTACTACTACTACACCCCTCATCTATACCTGTACTACTACTATACCCCTCATCTGTTCCTGTATTATTACTGCTACTACACCCCTCATCTATACCTGTACTACTATTACACCCCTCATCTGTTCCTGTATTATTACTACTACTGCACCCCTCATCTGTTCCTGTATTATTACTACTACTACTACTACTACTACACCCCTCATCTGTTCCTGTATTATTACTACTACTACTACACCCCTCATCTGTTCCTGTATTATTACTACTACTACTACACCCCTCATCTGTTCCTGTATTATTACTACTACTATTACACCCCTCATCTGTTCCTGTATTATTACTACTACTACACCCCTCATCTGTTCCTCTATTATTACTACTACTACACCCCTCATCTATACCTGTACTACTACTACTACACCCCTCATCTATACCTGTACTACTACTACTACTACACCCCTCATCTATACCTGTACTACTACTACTCCCCTCATCTGTTCCTGTATTATTACTACTACTACTACTACACCCCTCATCTGTTCCTGTATTATTACTACTACTACTGCACCCCTCATCTGTTCCTGTATTATTACTACTACTACACCCCTCATCTGTTCCTGTATTATTACTACTACTACTACACCCCTCATCTGTTCCTGTATTATTACTACTACTACACCCCTCATCTGTTCCTGTATTATTACTACTACTACACCTCTCATCTGTTCCTGTATTATTACTACTACACCCCTCATCTGTTCCTGTATTATTATTACTACTACTACTACACCCCTCATCTGTTCCTGTATTACTACTACTGCACCCCTCATCTGTTCCTGTACTACTACTACACCCCTCATCTATACCTGTACTACTACTACACCCCTCATCTACACCTGTACTACTACTACACCCCTCATCTGTTCCTGTATTACTACTACTGCACCCCTCATCTGTTCCTGTACTACTACACCCCTCATCTGTTCCTGTATTACTACTACTGCACCCCTCATCTGTTCCTGTACTACTACACCCCTTACCACTATACCTCCACTACTACACCCTACCTTGATGGAGGCACAAACAAGATCTCCTATACGATATAAGGCACAAAGGAGGCTTGTCTTCTACATGGGGACACGGGGAGCACTGTTACTTTCTCACGTCATTAAAATAGTATCTGACGCTGCAAGGAGAAAAAGCGAGAATCTTCCCCCAAAAAATTTAAAAATAGAGATTTTATTTTTTTGGTCCTACGTTTACAGGCTTAGTAGTGGAAGCCATCGCCAGTACCTGGTCCTGTGAAGAATCGGGTGCCACTAGTCCTACAGAATAAGATAAGGTGTTCCTGGACTGGATGGTGACAGGCTGGTGTTATTAGGCTGGGAAGGGCCAAAATAGATGCACATTCCCACCCTGGTACAACTAGGCCGCCGCTGCTTTTTCTTTTTTTAACCTGGCTGGTCATGGAAATGGGAGGGGCCCCTACACTTTTCATTTTAATTTTAAAAAAAAGGTGTGTAGGGTCCCTCCATTTCCATAAACAGCAGCCACCTAACTACAGCATAGTAGTAGCTGAAAGAACATAGAATGGATGAATTATGGTAAATGCAAGGAACATTAGAAGACATGGATCAGATAACATATCCAAAATAAAATCTATACCAATCCTTACACACGGGCCCAGTCATTACACCCGCTATAGGGTCCTGTACAGGCCCAGTCATTACACCCGCTATAGGGTGCTGTACAGGCCCAGTCATTACACCCGCTATAGGGTCCTGTACAGGCCCAGTCATTACACCCGCTATAGGATACTGTACAGGCCCAGTCATTACACCCGCTATAGGGTGCTGTACAGGCCCAGTCATTACACCTGCTATAGGGTCCTGTACAGGCCCAGTCATTACACCTGCTATAGGATGCTGTACAGGCCCAGTCATTACACCGCTATAGGATACTGTACAGGCCCAGTCATTACACCCGCTATAGGGTGCTGTACAGGCCCAGTCATTACACCTGCTATAGGGTCCAGTACAGGCCCAGTCATTACACCCGCTATAGGATACTGTACAGGCCCAGTCATTACACCTGCTATAGGATACTGTACAGGCCCAGTCATTACACCCGCTATAGGATACTGTACAGGCCCAGTCATTACACCTGCTATAAGGTGCTGTACAGGCCCAGTCATTACACCGCTATAGGGTGCTGTACAGGCCCAGTCATTACACCGCTATAGGGTGCTGTACAGACCCAGTCATTACACCCGCTATAGGGTGCTGTACAGGCCCAGTCATTACACCTGCTATAGGATACTGTACAGGCCCAGTCATTACACCTGCTATAGGATACTGTACAGGCCCAGTCATTACACCCGCTATAGGATACTGTACAGGCCCAGTCATTACACCCGCTATAAGGTGCTGTACAGGCCCAGTCATTACACCCGCTATAGGGTGCTGTACAGGCCCAGTCATTACACCTGCTATAGGGTGCTGTACAGGCCCAGTCATTACACCTGCTATAGGGTACTGTACAGACCCAGTCATTACACCCGCTATAGGATACTGTACAGGCCCAGTCACTACACCTGCTATAGGGTCCTGTACAGGCCCAATCATTACACCCGCTATAAGGTGCTGTACAGGCCCAGTCATTACACCGCTATAAGGTGCTGTACAGGCCCAGTCATTACACCCACTATAGGATGCTGTACAGGCCCAGTCATTACACCTGTTATAAGGTCCTGTACAGGCCCAGTCATTACACCCGCTATAGGGTGCTGTACAGACCCAGTCATTACACCTGCTATAGGATGCTGTACAGGCCCAGTCATTACACCCGCTATAAGGTGCTGTACAGGCCCAGTCATTACACCCGCTATAGGATACTGTACAGGCCCAGTCATTACACCCACTATAGGATACTGTACAGGCCCAGTCATTACACCCACTATAGGATACTGTACAGGCCCAGTCATTACACCCGCTATAAGGTGCTGTACAGGCCCAGTCATTACACCTGTTATAAGGTGCTGTACCAGGTACATAGATCCACGTTATAAGAGAGAAGATGTACCAGGTACATAGATATAAGAGAGCAGATGTACCAGGTACATAGATATAAGAGAGCAGATGTACCAGGTACATAGATCCACTTGGATTTAGCATCCTCACACTGGGTAAGCTATTTCCAAGTGAGGGAATGGACAGGGTACACAGATCCACTTTCCAAGAGAGCAGATGTACTGGGTACATAGATCCACTTGGAAATAGCTTACCCAGTGTGAGGATGCTAAATCCAAGTGAATCTACGTACTTGGAACATCTGCTGTCTTGGAAAGTGGATGTACTGTATGTACCAGGTACATTTAATCACTTGGATTTAGCATCCTCACACTGAATAAGCTATTTCCAAGTAAGGGATGGACAGGGTACACAGATCCACTTCCCAAGAAATCAGATGTACCAGGTACGTAGATCCACTTGGAAATAGCTTATTCAGTGTGAGAATGCTAAATCCAAGTGGATCTATGTACATGATACATCTGCTCTCTTGGAAAGGGTATCTACTGGGTACATAGATCCACTTATATTTAGCATGCTCACACTGAATAAGCTATTTACAAGTGAGGGAATGGACGGTACGGATTTAATGCTAAATTCAAGTGGGTTAAAGGACCTGGTCCCTCTATCTGCTAGAAAGTAGCTTAATGTATTATGGGTATGATAAGGTCCCTCTGCCCACTTGGAAATAGCTTATACTATGTGGTAATGCTAAGGTCCTTTAGCCCACTTGGATTTAGTATTCTCACATAGTACATAGATGCTGGAGGTGTAGGACCTGTGATGATGTCACAATCATGTGACCAGTACATGTGGGGGCGGAGCTCAGCAGTGCAGGAGAGAAGAGATGGTGGTGAAGGACCTGTGATCATGTGACAGGAGTGGGCGGGGCTCCCCACACACTGCACTGCCAGGACCTTATACCCTTCTATATGATGGAGAAGGACAGGAATGAGATCAGTAAGAGAATATTACACGTCACCTTGGAGATCATCCGCCTGCTGACCGGAGAGGTAACTTCTCTAGATTTCCACCATTGTTGTCTGGGCTCTTTGGCCCCTCCCTCCCCCGCTCTATGTTCTGGATCTGGTCTCCTCTCTGTAGGTGCGGTGGTCTCCAGCACTGACCCCAGTAGTCCAGATGTGTCTCCTCCTCCTCCTCCTCACTAGAGCTCTATACAGGGGGACAATCTCCTCTTTGTAGTGAGGAGGAGGCAGGAATACTGGGCTCAGTCCCCTCATTGTCTCTCTCCATCCCCAGGATTACACCATAGTGAAGAAGACATGGGGGGAGGGTGTGGCCTTCCCCCAGGAGTCAGGAGGGCGGAGCAGGGCCCGGGGCCCCATCACGGAGCCTCCATCACTGATACATGAGCAGAAGATCCTAGAACTCACCCACAGGATGACTGAGCTGCTGACTGGAGAGGTGACACTGGGGAATGCTGGGAGATGATAGAGTAATCCAGGAGGCAGCAGGCTGGGGGGGATGACTGTGTGATCATTGTGTGTGTCAGGTTCCTATAAGGTGTCAGGATGTGGCCGTCTATTTCTCCATGGAGGAGTGGGAGTATGTAGAAGGACACAAGGATCTGTACCGGGGGGAGCAGCCGCTCATGATGGAGGATCAGCCGCCCGGCCTCACAGCACAAGGTAAGGAGAAGGTTCTCGGCTCCATGTCTCTATCACTGATCTGTAGATCGGAGGGGGGGGGAGCACTGATCCTCGTGTAGCAGATAATCTTATCAATCACTTTGTGTTCCCAACAGATGGAGACAGTGATGGAGATGTCCCCGAGGGTCTTCAGGTAGGTGGCGCTATAAGCTGTCATGGAGTGCTTCGCTCCTGGTGTCAGTCGGCCTATGCAGGTGGTGACTCCTCATGCACAGATTTGGGTGCTGGGGAGGAGAATCCTGTGTAGGGGGTGTGGCTAAAGAGACAAAGGGGCGGGGAGGAAGAGCTGAGAGGTGTTACAGGACTAGGGAACCGCAGTCCCACAAGGTCCACCAAGCTGTGTGTGTGCAGCAGTCCCATTGAGGTCGCCACCCTCTCTTCCACCAGCACCATCATGTTCTCCTCCACCCCTGACCTTTCGTACATGGTTTGGGGTGGAGCAGGAGTGGGACATCAGGAAACATGTCAAGCAGGTGGAGCCAGGTGTGTCCAGAACTGAGGAGGGCAACAAACAGAAAGGGTGCGGCTTTGTGGGAGACCTTGTACATGGCCGTACCCTGTTTGTTGCCAGGAGCTGTGTGAACAGTGACTACCTCCCGGACTGTATGCCTAGCCAGGAACCCGGTGAGGAGGCAGAGTACACCCCTGGTGGGATGGTGGGCCGCTGACCTAACCCAGCTAGGTGTGGTGCCACCTCCTTCCTCTACATCCACAGGTGCCCATCTATGAGAGGATGCCCAGATGTCTTATGGGTCACAGGTTTAGGTCACCTGATTTACACCTGTATAAAGTGTATAAGGGAAAGTATTAGTAAAAATGGTCCTACTTGTGTCCTTCAGATCGTTTCAGCGTCTTAGTTTTGTTGTTTTCTATCATTTTGATTTTATTTTTGTCTGTTTAGAATGAAGATCTGATAGATATAAAGGTTGAGGTTATAGATGAATCAGAAAAGGAGACGATGGACGATCAGCAGGGTAAGAAGGGGGAGACGGCCATTGGTTGTGATGACATAGAGCAGTGTATTATGGATTGTCTCCCTGTGTCTTCCCTACAGATGGAGGCAGTGACAGGAATCCACCAGAGAGGTGTCCCCGTCCTCTGTATTCCCAGGACTGTCCAGAGGGAAATGTCCCAGCAGACAATCAGCAGGTAGATGAGGCTGATGCTATAGCACTATATCTCTATAGCGCCCCCCGGTGCTGGTGGTTGTTGCTCCTGCACTTATAGATGTGATGAGGCTGATAGATACATGTTGCTGGTTTCTTATGTTGATGTGTTAGATATTCTCAGGCTCCTATGACAGCAGTAATAATAGAGATTCTCCGCTGCTGGACAGGAAATGAGTCCGTACTTCATATATAAGGAACCTCCTTGGAAGCCATTTTCTACTACCTTTGCCCCTGGCAGCCATGTATCTGATCGGCCACTCACTTTCAGTTCTTAGTGGTTCTCCAGTGGATCACCTGAAGGGGATCCCAATATTCAGAACACCAAAAATATTAAAGGGATTGTCCACTGTGACGCAGTTGGTTGTGGTGGAGCCTGCATGGCCGGGGGATGGGCTTATTTACCCTTTAAGTACAGATTTCCGCCCCTCTGTTCCTTATTTGGGGTTAGATTGTATGTTTACCAGAGTGATGGATCGGCTCCGGGGGCTTCTGCGCGGTCTGATATTCGGTCGTGTACGGTTAGTCCTGTGGTCACACGAACAATCGCTGTATTGTTCCCAGGTCATTAACCTGCATTGTTATCGGCCGCACATCCTGTGCTCAGACAGAAGGATATGTGGACAATGACTGATTTATACGGCCGCACAAGAGATCAGATGAGTCGCTGAGCGAGTGTTTTCTCTGCCGTCTGCAGTAATAAAGGGGCCCCCAGCGGGGATCAGGTCACCTCCCTGGGGTCCTTGTGAACCTCTCTGCTTCCTGTCCCATCACATCAGCCTATAGACTGAGCTCCCTGCCGCTCCTCCTCACACAGGGATCATAGGATGATGGAGTGTGGTGAGACCCCGGAGGATGTTATAGCGGTGCGACAGACGATCTCTTGCTAGATGGAAGGGTGACGCCACTCCTGTGGTGATGGCCGAGATACAGCCGGACCTTTAGGGTTTAGTCATGTGACACCAGGGCCTGGTGGGCACACAGGTGGGATGGCACGCCTGCTGTTACAGTGTAAGGCCGGTTGTACCCTTCTCCCCTGGGGTCGGTGTCCTTCCGGTTTGCTGCCGGGTCCCTTGGGATAGTGTAGTGACCCTCCCAGATAGTGGTAGGACCCCCCACCCACAGAGAGGGGAGATGTCCCAAGGTTGCGGTGTACATGCTGTACCGGTGGTAGTGTATAATAACCGACTAAGGTGATACTGGTGACTCGGTTACTACTTGTAAATGTGCAGCAGGTAACACAACGAATATTCAGGTACTGATACAGGTCCAATAACTACACGAACATAGAACCAGCAGATCTGTGGGATAAGTGCGGAGTAGGATGTAGTAGAGCTGATAAGGTTGTACTGAGGTAGTAGAGAGGAGGGTGTCGTGAGAGTCTCATCCCAAGTAGTAATGTGCTCTGCCGGGAGGTTGGAGTGTAGAGAAGAATACTTGTAGAAGAAGACGAGAACCTGTGTGTATTGACCTTTTCCTATAATCTTCACACCACCTGATGCCCACTAGCTTTGGCTGAACCGTACCAATGGGTGACACAGGTCCCAGACCCTGTTACCTGGGATGAGCGGAATGGTTAGGATTTCTTAAGTACACCCATGCTGTGAGATGGAGTTCATATACTTTACGTAACTTTGCTCCACCCGGATCAGTTCCTATCTCTTTTGCGGAGACTGTCCTGCACTGTAGTGACTCTTTGTCCTCGGCGTGAGTTGAGATGATCTGTTGGCTAGTCCTCTCCTGAAGGGTTTAGCAGCGCATCACACAGCATGTTTGATGCTTCAAGAAAGAGGTTTGTAAGTGGGCTCTGTCCAGCAACCTACCCATGCGGGGTACTGACTAATAACTAGGACTGTAGAGGGGACCTGGCAGAGGGCCAGGGCCCAGGTAGAACCACGGTGGAGAGCTATCTGAGCTGCGTCCTTTCTCCACCAAAGCTCAGCTAAGACTCCTTCACCCAAGGGACTAACTTCCTAACCAGCGTGTAAGGTGCGCTGTGGTTGGGTTGGAAGAGTTCAATAGATGAGTGAAAGGAGAGAAGGGTGTGTATAGGCGCAACACCCGTATTAGGACACCACAGTTGCCTCCTATATGACAGGATTTTAAAGGAGACTCCCGCTTCCCATCCAGCAGCGGAGACCTCCCCATCATGTCGCTGCTGTTATATGAAAGTCTGGTGAATGTCATCTTCATATCTGTCTCCCTATTGTACTGAATTGTTCTATATGTCCCAGCAGTGGGAAGGTCTGACTATTATCAAAGAGGAGGATGAAGAAGAGAGGATGAGGGGCGATCCCCCGTGTATGAGTGAGGTGAAGGAGGAGGAGACGCCGGCAGATGCTATACCAGGTATGGGAGGATGGAGTTACACAGGGATATAAGGGGGGGCTCCACCTTACAGCTACATTACAGTAACACTCCCCCCCCCCCCGTGTATATATGTATAGTGCAGTATAGTGAGGGGGGGGCAGGGATATAAGGGGGGGCTCCACCTTACAGCTACATTACAGTAACACTCCCCCCCCCCCCTGTGTATATATGTATAGTGCAGTATAATGAGGGGGGGGGGCAGGGATATAAGGGGGGGCTCCACCTTACAGCTACATTACAGTAACACCCCCCTGTGTATATATGTATAGTGCAGTATAGTGAGGGGGGGCAGGGATATAAGGGGGGGGCTCCACCTTACAGCTACATTACAGTAACCCCCCCCCCCCCTGTGTATATATGTATAGTGCAGTATAATGAGGGGGGGGGCAGGGATATAAGGGGGGGGCTCCACCTTACAGCTACATTACAGTAACCCCCCCCCTGTGTATATATGTATAGTGCAGTATAGTGAGGGGGGCAGGGATATAAGGGGGGGCTCCACCTTACAGCTACATTACAGTAACCCCCCCCCCTGTGTATATATGTATAGTGCAGTATAGTGAGGGGGGGCAGGGATATAAGGGGGGGCTCCATCTTACAGCTACATTACAGTAACACCCCCCCCTGTGTATATATGTATAGTGCAGTATAGTGAGGGGGGGCAGGGATATAAGGGGGGGCTCCACCTTACAGCTACATTACAGTAACCCCCCCCCCCTGTGTATATATGTATAGTGCAGTATAGTGAGGGGGGGGCCACAGGGATATAAGGGGGGGCTCCACCTTACAGCTACATTACAGTAACCCCCCCCCCCCCCCCTGTGTATATATGTATAGTGCAGTATAGTGAGGGGGGGCACAGGGATATAAGGGGGGGCTCCTCCTTACAGCTACATTACAGTAACCCCCCCCCCCGTGTATATATGTATAGTGCAGTATAATGAGGGGGGGGCAGGGATATAAGGGGGGGGCTCCACCTTACAGCTACATTACAGTAACCCCCCCCCCTGTGTATATATGTATAGTGAGGGGGGGGGCACAGGGATATAAGGGGGGGCTCCACCTTACAGCTACATTACAGTAACACTCCCCCCTGTGTATATATGTATAGTGAGGGGGGGGCACAGGGATATAAGGGGGGGCTCCACCTTACAGCTACATTACAGTAACCCCCCCCCTGTGTATATATGTATAGTGCAGTATAGTGAGGGGGGGGGGCACATGGATATAAGGGGGGGCTCCACCTTACAGCTACATTACAGTAACCCCCCCCCCCCTGTGTATATATGTATAGTGCAGTATAGTGAGGGGGGGGGGCACAGGGATATAAGGGGGGGCTCCACCTTACAGCTACATTACAGTAACACCCCTCCCCCCTGTGTATATATGTATAGTGCAGTATAGTGAGGGGGGGCACAGGGATATAAGGGGGGGCTCCACCTTACAGCTACATTACAGTAACACTCCCCCCCCCCCTGTGTATATATGTATAGTGCAGTATAGTGAGGGGGGGCAGGGATATAAGGGGGGGCTCCACCTTACAGCTACATTACAGTAACACCCCCCCCCCCCTGTGTATATATGTATAGTGCAGTATAGTGAGGGGGGGCAGGGATATAAGGGGGGGCTCCACCTTACAGCTACATTACAGTAACACCCCCCCCCCCTGTGTATATATGTATAGTGCAGTATAGTGAGGGGGGGCAGGGATATAAGGGGGGGCTCCACCTTACAGCTACATTACAGTAACACTCCCCCCTGTGTATATATGTATAGTGAGGGGGGGGGCACAGGGATATAAGGGGGGGCTCCACCTTACAGCTACATTACAGTAACCCCCCCCCCTGTGTATATATGTATAGTGCAGTATAGTGAGGGGGGGGGGGCACATGGATATAAGGGGGGGCTCCACCTTACAGCTACATTACAGTAACCCCCCCCCCTGTGTATATATGTATAGTGCAGTATAGTGAGGGGGGGGGCACAGGGATATAAGGGGGGGCTCCACCTTACAGCTACATTACAGTAACACCCCCCCCCCTGTGTATATATGTATAGTGCAGTATAGTGAGGGGGGGCACAGGGATATAAGGGGGGGCTCCACCTTACAGCTACATTACAGTAACACTCCCCCCCCCCCTGTGTATATATGTATAGTGCAGTATAGTGAGGGGGGGCAGGGATATAAGGGGGGGCTCCACCTTACAGCTACATTACAGTAACACCCCCCCCCCTGTGTATATATGTATAGTGCAGCATAGTGAGGGGGGGGCACAGGGATATAAGGGGGGGCTCCACCTTACAGCTACATTACAGTAACCCCCCCCCCCCTGTGTATATATGTATAGTGCAGTATAGTGAGGGGGGGCACAGGGATATAAGGGGGGGCTCCACCTTACAGCTACACTACAGTAACACCCCCCCCTGTGTATATATGTATAGTGCAGTATAGTGAGGGGGGGCACAGGGATATAAGGGGGGGCTCCACCTTACAGCTACATTACAGTAACCCCCCCTGTGTATATATGTATAGTGCAGTATAGTGAGGGGGGGGCACAGGGATATAAGGGGGGGCTCCACCTTACAGCTACATTACAGTAACACCCCCCCCCCCTGTGTATATATGTATAGGGCAGTATAGTGAGGGGGGGCAGGGATATAAGGGGGGCTCCACCTTACAGCTACATTACAGTAACCCCCCCCCTGTGTATATATGTATAGTGCAGTATAGTGAGGGGGGGCACAGGGATATAAGGGGGGGCTCCACCTTACAGCTACATTACAGTACACCCCCCCCCCTGTGTATATATGTATAGTGCAGTATAGTGAGGGGGGGGCACAGGGATATAAGGGGGGGCTCCACCTTACAGCTACATTACAGTAACACCCCCCTCCCCCTGTGTATATATGTATAGTGCAGTATAGTGAGGGGGGCAGGGATATAAGGGGGGGCTCCACCTTACAGCTACATTACAGTAACACTTCAGCCCTAGTGACACAGACAGCTTTCCCTAGTGTAATGGTAACATGTAATATACAGACATCGGGGGAGGCTCAGTATCTGCTTGTAGCACCAGTGATATGTTTCTGTGTTGGGGCCAGGGCTTGTGCAGCCCTACAGTTCCCAATACAGCCACTGGTAGCAGCAGAGGGCCATGTAACTTCTTAATATTCTGTGTAAAAATAAAAAAATAAAATGTAAAAATATATATATACATGTACTAATTATCCTGGATTATGCAAATTTTTAGGTGAATACTTAAAGATTTTTAAAAAAAGTTGCATCAAAAAAATATTTACCCGTTGAATCCTGGTTTATAAGCTCGAACCCTCGGAAATGATTCCCGCTGTCTGGTGGCTTCGTGCAGCGGGCGGATCCAGCGGGAGGACCGCCTGGAAAACTGGGATACAGCCATAGCCATAGGCTTTCCAGGTGGTCCTCCCGCTGTATCCGCCCGCTGCACGGAGCGGCCAGACAGCGGGAAACTGATGCCGAGTGTTTGGGTTCATACGAACCCGAACCTCGGAGGGTTCGGACCATCCCTACTGATGATCAATGCTCCCATTGTGTTTTCAGCCAAATCGAAATGTCATATAAGTTTAGAAAATAAAATAACACAATCAAATTGTAACCCTGACAGAAAATCCTGGAACCTCCATGTTATGTCTGAATTATAAAGAAGAGGATGAAGGTGCGGAGCAGCGCTCCTCAGGAGAAGCCCTCCTCCCCCTTACTGTACATCCAGGACGTCACACTACAGATCTATCATATAATCCTCCTGACCATGAGGAACCTTCTCCTGACCGCTCTCACACTGCGACCACAGGGACGGGCCAGAAAAGGTTTCATTGTGGTGAATGTGGAAAAGAGTTTACAAAAAAATCAGATCTGGTGACACACAGAGGAAGTCACACAGAATTGAGCACGTTTCCATGTTCAGAATGTGGGAACTGTTTTGCTAGTAAATCATATTTGGCTGAACATAATAGAATTCACACTGGAGAAAAGCCATATTCATGTCCAGAATGTGGAAGATGTTTTACTTTTAAACCACAGCTTGTTACACACCAGAGAATTCACACAGGAGAGAAGCCATATCCATGTTTAAAATGTGGGAAAAGCTTTACATGTAAATCACAGCTTGTCACACATGAGAGAAGTCACACAGGGGAGAAGCCGTATTCTTGTTTAGAATGTGAAAAATGTTTTGTGCAAAAAGTGCAGCTTGATATACACGAGAGAAGACACAGGGGAGAGAAGCCATATGTATGTTTAGAATGTGGGAAATGTTTCACCTCTAAATCGCAGCTTACTATACATAAGAGAAGTCACACAGGAGAGAAGCCATATTCATGTTTAGAATGTGGGAAATGTTTTACATGCAAAACGCAACTTGTTACACATGGGAGAGTTCACACAGGAGAGAAGCTACATTCATGTTCACAGTGTGGTAAATGTTTTGCAAGAAAATCAAATCTTGTTGTACATCAGAGAAGTCACACAGGAGAGAAGCCGTATTCATGTTCAGAATGTGGTAAATGTTTTATTACTAAAAGCAGTCTAAAGATTCATCTGAGATATCACTCAGGAGAGAAGCCATATTCGTGTTCAGAATGTGGTAAATGTTTTGTTACTAAAAGCAGTCTACAGATTCATCTGAGAACTCACAGATAAGTCATGTTAATGTTATGTTTTATAAGGCAATCTAGGCGTGAAACTTGTAAGAATCGTTTGTTCTTGTTTGGATGTAATAAATGCTATAAAAGTCACACAATTGTTGTATTGAGATATAAATCGTTTTTTCCTCAATCCTGTCAGCAGCACGTGTAACATATGGGAAGTTTCTCCACTCTGTGCGCAGCTGCACATTATCACTGACTCCTGAATATTAGGACTGTGCCCCCTGTGTATAATAATACTTACTATGAAGGGAGGAGCCTTGTGCTGCTGATGAGTCTAAGGGGAAACGGAGTCATATCATAGACTATGCTTCTCTTACAACAGATGGGAGCTACAGAAGGAGCTCCGGACAGCCTCTATGTCTTTAAAATGAAAAAAAAAAAGTTTTTCCGAATGTGTTTTGATTGATCCTGACTGATCATTATACATGTGTCAGCTCAGCTTCCACCTTTAGGGTGGGTTCATGGAATCGGTGCAGATAAATTCCGGTGGATTCTGTGCTAGTATGCGAGTGTGAACCCACCCTAAGGCTATGGGTTTTTTTTTATTATTTGTTTAAAATAAATTAGTCAGCAATTTAAAATGAATACGTTGGGCAATCGGAGCCAGTGAGAGGATTGGCAGAAAGGAGAGGAGGATTAGCTAGGCAGCAAAGTTAAGGATAGACTGGAGGGGGGCGAGGGTGGATTTGGGAAATGTTTTTGAGGTGGAGGTGGGCAGGAGGCGCCAGGAGGTGGTGTGGGAGGGAGAGAAAGGAGAGGAGGTGGTGTGGGAGGGGGAGAAAGGAGAGGAGGTGGTGTGGGAGGAAGAGAAAGGAGAGGAGGTGGTGTGGGAGGGAGAGCGAGGAGAGGAGGTGGTGTGGGAGGGAGAGAGAGGAGGTGGTGTGGGAGGGAGAGAGAGGAGGTGGTGTGGGAGGGAGAGAGAGGAGGTGGTGTGGGAGGGAGAGAGAGGAGGTGGTGTGGGAGCGAGGAGAGGAGGTGGTGTGGGAGCGAGGAGAGGAGGGGGTGTGGGAGGGAGAGAAAGGAGAGGAGGTGGTGTGGGAGCGAGGAGAGGAGGTGGTGTGGGAGGGAGAGAAAGAAGAGGAGGTGGTGTGGGAGGGAGGAGAGGAGGTGGTGTGGGAGGGAGGAGAGGAGGTGGTGTGGGAGCGAGGAGAGGAGGTGGTGTGGGAGCGAGGAGAGGAGGTGGTGTGGGAGGGAGAGAAAGGAGGTGGTGTGGGAGGGAGAGAAAGGAGGAGGTGGTGTGGGAGCGACGAGAGGGGGTGGTGTGGGAGGGAGAGCGAGGAGAGGAGGTGGTGTGGGAGGGTGAGAGAGGAGGTGGTGTGGGAGCGAGGAGAGGAGGTGGTGTGGGAGGGAGAGCGAGGAAAGGAGGTGGTGTGGGAGCGAGGAGAGGAGGTGGTGTGGGAAGGAGAGCGAGGAGAGGAGGTGTGGGAACAAGGAGAGGAGGTGTGGGAACAAGGAGAGGGGGTGGTGTGGGAGCGAGGAGAGGAGGTGGTGTGGGAGAGCGAGGTGGTTTTGTGGGAGCGAGGAGAGGAGGTGGTGTGGGAGCGAGGAGAGGAGGCGGTGTGTGAGGACGAGGAGAGGGGGAGCGAGGAGAGGAGGTGGTGTCGGAGCGATGAGAGGAGGTGGTGTGGGAGGGAGAGAAAGGAGAGGAGGTGGTGTGGGAGGGAGAGAAAGGAGAGGGGGTGGTGTGGGAGCGAGGAGAGGAGGTGTGTGGGAGGGAGTGTGAGGGGAGGAGGTGGTGTGGGAGAGCGAGGTGGTGTTGTGGGAGCGAGGAGAGGAGGCGGTGTGGGAGCGAGGAGAGGAGGCGGTGTGTGAGGACGAGGAGAGGGGGAGCGAGGAGAGGAGGTGGTGTAGGAGCAAGGAGAGGAGGTGGTGTGGGAGGGAGAGAAAGAAGAGGAGGTGGTGTGGGAGGGAGGAGAGGAGGTGGTGTGGGAGCGAGGAGAGGAGGTGGTGTGGGAGCGAGGAGAGGAGGTGGTGTGGGAGGGAGAGAAAGGAGAGAAGGTGGTGTGGGAGTGAGGAGAGGAGGTGGTGTGGGAGAGAGAGAAAGGAGAGGTGGTGTGGGAGCGAGGAGAGGAGGTGGTGATTGAGCGAGGAGAGGAGGTGGTGTGGGAGGGAGAGCGAGGAGAAGAGGTGGTGTGGGAGGGAGAGCGAGGAAAGGAGGTGGTGTGGGAGCGAGGAGAGGAGGTGGTGTGGGAAGGAGAGCGAGGAGAGGAGGTGTGGGAACGAGGAGAGGGGGTGGTGTGGGAGCGAGGAGAGGAGGTGTGTGGGAGGGAGTGCGAGGGGAGGAGGTGGTGTGGGAGAGCGAGGTGGTTTTGTGGGAGCGAGGAGAGGAGGTGGTGTGGGAGCGAGGAGAGGAGGCGGTGTGTGAGGACGAGGAGAGGGGGAGCGAGGAGAGGAGGTGGTGTGGGAGCAAGGAGAGGAGGTGGTGTGGGAGCAAGGAGAGGAGGTGGTGTGGGAGGGAGAGCGAAGAGAGGAGGTGGTGTGGGAGCGAGGAGAGGAGGTGGTGTGGGAGCGAGGAAAGGAGGTGGACATATGACAGCTTGGCAGTCATTGCATGTAAAGTAAGGTCAGGAGCCGAGGCTGCTCAGTATGCAGCAGGTGTTGGCTGTATCCCCAGTATGTGGCGGGTGTCGGCTGTATCCCCAGTCTGCGGCGGGTGTCGGCTGTATCCCCAGTATGCGGCCGGTGTCGGCTGTATCCCCAGTATGCGGCGGCTGTATCCCTAGCATGCGGCGGGCGGCGGCTGTATCCCCAGTATGTGGCAGGTGTCGGCTGTATCCCCAGAATGCGGCAGGTGTCGGCTGTATCCCCAGAATGCGGCAGGTGTCGGCTGTATCCCCAGCATGTGGCAGGTGTCGGCTGTATCCCGAGCATGTGGCAGGTGTCGGCTGTATCCCCAGTATGCGGCAGGTGTCGGCTGTATCCCCAGTATGTACAAGAGAGTTCCGTCAGCCACAGTCTCTTCCCCTTGATCAACACGTGGAGTACCAGGAGCTGCAGGTATCCGCTCTGGAGCTTCAGACGGAGAGGGGAAGAACCCGGTTCTGGCGCCATCTGCCACTCGCAACTTGTCTGGGTAAAGCCTGGCGTAACGTCACCCCTTTTCCCGCAGTTTACCATGTTTAACAGAAACCTGTAGATGACGCTGACTCTCCTTTTTATGGTGGGCCTGGAATTAGGCAGTGCGGGCCTCTCGTGCAGGGACGATAACCAGCACCCCCTGCTGTATCCCATTCAGCCAATCACTGACTGAGACAGGACAGTGCCGCCATGGTCAGTGATTGGCTGAGTGGGCAGTCACTTTTATCTTGGGTGGCAGCCTGCTTAGCCAATCACTGGCACCCACCACATGTAGCCTCAGCTCCTAACACAGTGTATCGGCAATCGATAAGAGCTAAAGGATCTTTTCAGTACATCTGACATGTCTGCCAGGTCTCAATCTTCCCTCTAGAATTCCTGGGGCGTCCTGGGACACAAGAACCTGAACCTGGACCATGGCTGGTCTACAGAGCCAGATGACCTTTCTCCCCCAGGTGTTTATTACACGACCTCAGATCAGGTGACACATGGAGGAGGCCTCTGGAATCATGTGACCTTCTGTGGTAGTCAGAGAACACGGCCCGATCACGACCTTCTGTGAACCTCATGCAAGTGTCGTAGAGTAGGCCAAAGCCTAAACGCAGGAATCAGAAATAGGCCGCAAGCATCGAAGAATAGCCGAAGCACAGAAAGCTCCAGAAGAGCAGAGGTGCCCACTCTCTCCAGCCACCCAGGCCAAAGCCTAACCAGATATCCAGGAAGGAAGACATGGAGAGTCAATTCACTACTTTCCAGAAAGGGATGGGGGAACCTGAGGGGTGTACATCCTGGACTCTAAGCACCAAGTCTTATAATGGGGGAACATATAGTGGTTGGAAACCAAGAAAAAACCAAATCCACCCTGGAAAAAGTGTCTCCAGTGCAACCTCATGGGGTGTAGGAGGAGGGACAGATCCTGACCAGAATCCCAGAAAAGCACAGGGAGGAGGCACCTCAAAAGACCCCCTGTTGTCTAGAAAAGGGAAAGTACATGTACCAGCTGACCCTACGCACCTAACTAACAAAAAATACAAAAAATCTGACTGACATCAGCATGATGTCTAATGTCAATCATTTCTACTCACTGAATATGATGCTCAGTTCTGGAGCTCTTGTCATACCTCCCCACCACTCCTCCACCATACATGCCCATACCTCCCACCACTCCTCAACCGTACACGCCCACACCACCCCTCCACCGTACGTGCACATACCTCCCCACCACTCCTCCACCGTACGTGCACATACCTCCCCACCACTCCTCCACCGTACATGCCCACACCTCCCCACCACTCCTCCACCGAATATGCCCACACCTCCCCACCACTCCTCCACCGAACATGCCCACACCTCCCCACCACTCCTCCACCGAACATGCCCACACCTCCCCACCACTCCTCCACCGTACACGCCCACACCACCCCACCACTCCTCCACCATACATGCCCATACCTCCCACCACTCCTCAACCGTACACGCCCACACCACCCCTCCACCGTACGTGCACACACCTCCCCACCACTCCTCCACCGTACATGCCCACACCTCCCCACCACTCCTCCACCGTACATGCCCACACCTCCCCACCACTCCTCCACCGAATATGCCCACACCTCCCCACCACTCCTCCACCGAACATGCCCACACCTCCCCACCACCGTACACGCCCACACCTCCCCACCACTGTACGTACACATACCTCCGTACCACTCCTCCACCGTACATGCCAACACCTCCTCCACCGAACATGCCCACACCTCCCCACCCCCCTCCACCGTACATGCCCACACCTCCCCACCACTCCTCCACCGTACATGCACATACCTCCCCACCCCCCTCCACCGAACATGCACACACCCCACCACTCCTCCACCGTACATGCACACACCTCCCCACCACTCCTCCACCGTACGTGCACATACCTCCCCACCACTCCTCCACCGTACGTGCACATACCTCCCCACCTCCCTCCACCGAACATGCCCACACCTCCCCAACACTCCTCCACCGTACATGCCCACACCTCCCTACCCCCCTCCACCGTACATGCACATACCTCCCCTCCCCCCTCCACGCACATACCTCCCCACCACCCCTCCACCGTACATGCACATACCTCCCCACCACTCCTCCACCGTACATGCCCACACCTCCCTACCCCCCTCCACCGTACATGCACATACCTCCCCTCCCCCCTCCACCGTACGTGCACATACCTCCCCACCACCCCTCCACTGTACATGCACAGTACAGGTTGCGAAGGTGTTAAAGTAGCGATCTGTAAGCGATCGGGTACTAAGACTCCCACCCATTGCAGAAGTACTCAGCTGGGCTTTGTGCCCCTTAGATTCTGGTCTCTATGGGAAGTATAGTGGACGGTGGACGGACTCAATAAAAGAAACAGATGACTTTCAAAGTTTGTTTTCCTTATAAAAATTTTTTACTTTAAGACCATCAAAATGGCTTCTTTCCTGTGTGACTTTTCTGATGAGTTCTTAGATTGCCTTTAGTGATAAAACACTTCCCACATTCTGGACACGAATACGGCTTCTCTCCTGTATGAATCCTCTCATGTATAACAAGACTTGTTTTATTTGTAAAACATTTCCCACATTCTAAGCACGAATACGGCTTCTCCCCTGTGTGAGTTCTTTCGTGTATAACAAGATGCGGCTTACAGGTGAAACACTTCCCACATTCTGCGCATGAATAGGGCTTTTCCCCTGTGTGAATTCTCTCATGTGAAACAAGCTGAGATTTACAAGCAAAACATTTACCACATTCTGGGCATGAATACGGTTTCTCTCCCGTGTGACTTCTCTTGTGTATAACCAGCTGTGATTTACTTGTAAAACATTTCCCACATTCTGAACATGCATACGGCTTTTCACCCGTGTGCCTTCTCTCGTGTCTAACAAGATGGGATTTATCCGTAAAACATTTCCCACACACTGCACAGGCATATGGCTTCTCTCCTGTGTGAATTCTCTCATGTGTAACAAGATGGGATTTATATGTAAAGCATTTCCCACATTCTGAACATGAATAGAGTTTCTCCCCTGTGTGAATTCTTCTGTGTGTAAGAAGACTTGAGCATCTGGTAAATTGTTTTCCACATTTATCACATTGAATCATTTTATGACCCGTCCCTGTGGTCGCGGTGTGTGAGCGGTCAGGAGAAGGTTCCTCATGGTCAGGAGGATTATATGATAGATCTGTAGTGTGACGTCCTGGATGTACAGTAAGGGGGTGCTGCTCCGTACCTTCATCCTCTTCTTTGTAAATCACTGATAACATGAAGGTTTCCTCAGAGATAGTACCGGCATTTCCTGTAAAGGGTTAAAATCATTTTTTTAGCGTAATATCACATTTCTATTAGGCTGGAAAGACTTGTGCAGCTTTTCATGTGGTTTGATGAGCTAAGTCAGAACTAGAACCAACAGGAGGCTGACGCCACTACAGGACCGGCCATTACAGGGAAGGAGTCGCTTCCATTTGTACTTAAAGAGGTTCTCCGGGAGGATGGGGAAGTAGTAAGAGATGGGTCTGACCTCCATCCCCCCAGTGATCTCCAGATCAGTCTGAGGCTTCTTTGTTATGGATGTAACGCTCACCTCTAGTCATTCTTATGGAGCAGCTGGAGACAGCCGGGTACAACACTCTTCCGGCTTACATGTCTCTCTCGAGGCGAGGGTCACGTGCTGACCTGCAGCTCTGATCATAACAAAGAAGCCACAGCCTGACACATTGATGTAGAAGGAAATAGAGTTGCACTCAGCAAATAAAATTCCTTGTCTTTATTTCATCATGTAAAAACATACACGATGCAGGACATGGTGCAGGCAATGTGAATGCAGACAAAGGTGCTGGTGACAGGCTGTTTCATGTCCCCTACAGCACTTCTTCTGGTGGTCCGTAGAAGTGCCATAGGAGGTGTGAAACAGCCTGTCACCAGCACCTTTGCAGCATCTGCATTCACATTGCCTGCACCATGTCCTGCATCGTGTATGTTTTTAAATGAGGAAATAAAGACAAGGAATTTTATTTGGTGAGTGCAACTCTATGTCCTTCTACATAAATGTGCTGGACTGTATCTTTTTGTATTTTTTGAATTACCACCTCCACTGTTCCAGCTGCATAGTCCTGTTGCTAAGAAGTCTGGGTGCTTGATGCGACTTGTAGTGCAGTCATTATTTCTTTGTTATGACATAAGCCACAGACTGATATGAAGATCACCGGGGTACAGAGGTCAGACCCATCATCATCACCCTGTGGACATCCTCTGGATAGGGAAAAAGTTTATTTTTCCTAGAGAACCCCTTCAATGATTACATCGAGGCACTGGAACATTTTTTCTAATCTGTTTCTATTTTCTAATTGTAGTAACCTAGTTAACAAGGCAGAAAAAATATAAGAATCCATCAACCTACGGAAACCCGAAAGTGTCTTTTACCACAGTGTTATGGGGGCGGCCATCTTACCTGAGCTGTGGTTAAATGTGTCAGGTTATCCAGGGGACAGAGCATGCCTAACAGATTGCGGGGAGTCTGACCACTCGGGTGCCCTGGGATCTGGAGGACTCTGACATCCTGGGTGGTCGGAGGAAGTGGTCATTCATTATGGAGCCTCCGGGGACAGACTGGCAGTAACCTGGGAGGAGCAGGAGGCAGGGTGTGAGGTGTACCCACTAGGCACTTATCACGGTGGCCAGGAGTAGGATGCCCATCCCAGGTATACTAACACTAGACTAAAAGGTAGAACAGGTGCGATGACGGAGTAACCACAGAGTCCAAGATCCTAAACGGAGCAAATCAAAACAAAAAAAATACAAAAATAGTACGTCACTTCCTGGATGACGTGGCGACGTCACTTCCTGGATGACGTGGCGACGTCACTTTGTCACTTCCTGGATAACATGGTGATGTCACGATCAGACTCCCAGAGCTGTGCGGGCTGTGGCTGCTGAAGAGAATGATGGCAGGGGGACAGTGAGGGACACAGAGTACTGGAGGGACACTGAGCATCCCCCTGCCATCATCCTCTCCAGCAGCCACAGCCCGCACAGCTCTGGGATTCGGGTTCTGACGTCACCACGTTATCCAGGAAGTGACGTTGCCACGTTATCCAGGAAGTGACATCGCCATGTCATCCAGGAAGTGACATCGCCGTGTCATCCAGGAAGTGACATCGCCGTGTCATCCAGGAAGTGACATCGCCGTGTCATCCAGGAAGTGACATCGCCGTGTCATCCAGGAAGTGACATCGCCGTGTCATCCAGGAAGTGACATCGCCGTGTCATCCAGGAAGTGACATCGCCGTGTCATCCAGGAAGTGACATCGCCATGTCATCCAGGAAGTGACATCGCCATGTCATCCAGGAAGTGACATCGCCATGTCATCCAGGAAGTGACATCGCCATGTCATCCAGGAAGTGACATCGCCATGTCATCCAGGAAGTGACATCGCCATGTTATCCAGGAAGTGACATCGCCGTGTCATCCAGGAAGTGACATCGCCATGTCATCCAGGAAGTGACATCGCCATGTTATCCAGGAAGTGACATCGCCATGTTATCCAGGAAGTGACATCGCCGTGTGATCCAGGAAGTGAAGCCTTGATGCAGTAGTAAGTGCAGGGAAAAAAAAAGCCCTTTATAAGCATTTCCCATAATAAGTGTATATTGGGGATTTGTATAACTTTCGGGGGGCAATACAATACTTTAATAAAAATTTTGGCTGGACTTCTCCTTTAAGGGTTTGGTTGGTCTTTACTTGACTTGAGTAGGTGGTTAGGGAGCGACCAAGAGGCCTTGCCTAAGTAGTATCAGAAACCTATCGGGGTGACTGACACTCATACTCACACTTTAGGAGATTTTCGCTGAAAATTAATTGAGTACTTGGACTTAGTCGCACTTTGCTCCGCTGCAGGCAAACTCTCTGTTTCAGGAAAGTCCTGGCTTGAACTGAAGAAAGAGTCACCCAGACGTAGGCGAGGTGTCCTCTATGTGGCAGCTACCCCACCTTTGGCTTTAGCTCTGAATAATACTTATAACACACACTAGCCTGAATCCTTCTCTATAACCACCTCTACACTAGAGCGCCCCCTAAGTAATGGGCGGTACTTGTCTCCCATTGGCAGGGAAGCATCTAGAACAACCTGTAGCTAAGTGTTGTATAGGTGCAAAGTGTTGTGTGGTACCCAGCCTAAGGATTGGGCAACAGTGACCATAAACAAGTGAAACATTAACCCTTGGGATACTTTCAGCAGAGCAAAGAACATAGAGCGTGAGACACCAAGTGGGCAAGGAGTAAAAAGCAACTTCATCCCATAGGGGAGTAATACAGGAACACCTGATGGTTGTGCTAGGATAGAGAGGTGCACCTGCTCTGGGACACTACAGACTAATACAGCGAACGGCGATGACAACTTCATACAGAATCATTTACGGGTCCCGAATATCAAGATTGTCAGTAGAATAAACCCTCTGCCATCTCTTAGTTATATCTTATGGATAGTGTGGATAGGGCATATTTGTCAAGATGAGATGGGACCAACCCTTTAACAACATTTAGTGATATACTTTCTGGCAAGCCTCATGGTGATAGACACATTGGGGGAGATTTATCAAAGAGTGTAAAATTTAGACTGGGGCAAACTACCCACAGCAGCCAATCACAGCTCCTCTTTCCTTTCACCAGAGCTGGAAGCTGAGCTGTTATTGGTTGCTGTGGGTAGTTTGCCCCAGTCTAAATTTTACACTCTTTGATAAATCTCCCCCAATGAACTCCAGCAGCCTCCTCCTCCTTATCATCACAGACAGAACAGGGAGTCTTAGCTTAGTTTCCTCCGACCTCCCTGTGTAACTCCATCCTCCCCTACCTGGCATAGCAGCTGCCGGCGCCTCCTCCTCCTTCACCTCACTCATACCCGGGGGATCGCCCCTCATCCTCTCTTCTTCTGCTTCATCCTCCACTTTAATATTAGTCACCTGATCTCCCCCCTGATGGGACATATAGAACAATTCAGTACAATCCAGCAGACAGGAGGGAAAATCTAACACATCAACATAAGAAACCAGCAACATGTATCTATCAGCCTCATCACATCTATGAGTGCAGGAGCAACAACCACCAGCACCGGGGGGCGCTATAGAGATATAGTGCTATAGCATCAGCCTCATCTACCTGCTGATTGTCTGCTGGGACATTTCCCTCTGGACAGTCCTGGGAATACAGAGGACGGGGACACCTCTCTGGTGGATTCCTGTCACTGCCTCCATCTGTAGGGAACACACAGGGAGCCAATCCATTATACACTGCTACATGTCATCAGGAGGAGGAGGATGGGGGGAGGAGGATGGGAGGAGGAAGAGGATGGGAGGAGGAAGAGGATGGGAGGAGGAAGAGGAAGAGGATGGGAGGAGGAAGAGGAAGAGGATGGGAGGAGGAAGAGGAAGAGGATGGGAGGAGGAAGAGGATGGGAGGAGGAAGAGGATGGGAGGAGGAAGAGGATGGGAGGAGGAAGAGGATGGGAGGAGGAAGAGGATGGGAGGAGGAAGAGGAAGAGGATGGGAGGAGGAAGAGGATGGGAGGAGGAAGAGGATGGGAGGAGGAAGAGGATGGGAGGAGGAAGAGGATGGGAGGAGGAAGAGGATGGGAGGAGGAAGAGGATGGGAGGAGGAAGAGGATGGGAGGAGGAAGAGGATGGGAGGAGGAAGAGGATGGGAGGAGGAAGAGGATGGGAGGAGGAAGAGGATGGGAGGAGGAAGAGGATGGGAGGAGGAGGAGGATGGGAGGAGGAGGAGGATGGGTGGAGGAGGAGGATGGGAGGAGGAGGATGGGGGGAGGAGGTAGATGGGAGGAGGAGGATGGGGGGAGGAGGAGGATGGGGGGAGGAGGATGGGAGGAGGGGGGGGGAGGATGGGAGGAGGAGGATGGGAGGAGGGGGGGGGAGGATGGGAGGAGGATGAGGAGGATGGGAGGAGAAGGAGGATGGGAGGAGGAGGAGGAGGAGGATGGGAGGAGGATAGGAGGATGGGAGGAGGAGGAGGAAGGGAGGATGACGATGGGAGGAGGATGATGATCTAGGGGCCCCTCCCCCTGCTCTCTAGCATCAGGAAGGTCTCCTCTTACCTTGTGCTGTGAGGCCGGGCGGCTGATCCTCCATCATGAGCGGCTGCTCCCCCCGGTACAGATCCTTGTGTCCTTCTACATACTCCCACTCCTCCATGGAGAAATAGACGGCCACATCCTGACACCTTATAGGAACCTGACACACACAATGATCACACAGTCATCCCCCCCAGCCTGCTGCCTCCTGGATTACTCTATCATCTCCCAGCATTCCCCAGTGTCACCTCTCCAGTCAGCAGCTCAGTCATCCTGTGGGTGAGTTCTAGGATCTTCTGCTCATGTATCAGTGATGGAGGCTCCGTGATGGGGCCCCGGGCCCTGCTCCGCCCTCCTGACTCCTGGGGGAAGGCCACACCCTCCCCCCATGTCTTCTTCACTATGGTGTAATCCTGGGGATGGAGAGAGACAATGAGGGGACTGAGCCCAGTATTCCTGCCTCCTCCTCACTACAAAGAGGAGATTGTCCCCCTGTATAGAGCTCTAGTGAGGAGGAGGAGAAGGAGACACATCTGGACTACTGGGGTCAGTGCTGGAGACCACCGCACCTACAGAGAGGAGACCAGATCCAGAACATAGAGCGGGGGAGGGAGGGAGGGGACCAAAGAGCCCAGACAACAATGGTGGAAATCTAGAGAAGTTACCTCTCCGGTCAGCAGGCGGATGATCTCCAAGGTGACGTGTAATATTCTCTTACTGATCTCATTCCTGTCCTTCTCCATCCTTGGGGGGTCATTCAGGAGGAGGAACGTCTGGGGGAGAAGAGGAGACAACTGGAGCGCAAGGAGGGGCTAGTCCTGCCGTTGCCTTTATGACACAGCCAGGGGCCCCAAACCATACAGGGGCCACAGTATATGTAACATCCCTCCTCCTGTAAGCTTACCTTACTGCTGGGGTCACACTGATAGTAACACAATGTAACATCCCTCTTCCTGTAAGCTTACCTTACTGCTGGGGGGTCACACTGATAGTAACACAATGTAACACCCCTCCTCCTGTAAGCTTACCTTACTGCTGGGGTCACACTGATAGTAACACAATGTAACATCCCTCCTCCTGTAAGCTTACCTTGCTGCTGGGGGTCACACTGATAGTAACACAATGTAACATCCCTCCTCCTGTAAGCTTACCTTACTGCTGGGGTCACACTGATAGTAACACAATGTAACATCCCTCCTCCTGTAAGCTTACCTTACTGCTGGGGGGGGGGGGGGTCACACACTGATAGTAACACAATGTAACACCCCTCCTCCTGTAAGCTTACCTTACTGCTGGGGGTCACACTGATAGTAACACAATGTAACACCCCTCCTCCTGTAAGCTTACCTTACTGCTGGGGTCACACTGATAGTAACACAATGTAACACCCCTCCTCCTGTAAGCTTACCTTACTGATGGGGTCACACACTGATAGTAACACAATATAACATCCCTTCTCCTGTAAGCTTACCTTACTGCTGGGGGGTCACACTGATAGTAACACAATGTAACATCCCTCCTCCTGTAAGCTTACCTTACTGCTGGGGTCACACACTGATAGTAACACAATGTAACATCCCTCCTCCTGTAAGCTTACCTTACTGCTGGGGTCACACTGATAGTAACACAATGTAACACCCCTCCTCCTGTAAGCTTACCTTACTGCTGGGGGGTCACACTGATAGTAACACAATGTAACACCCCTCCCCCTGTAAGCTTACCTTACTGCTGGGGTCACACACTGATAGTAACACAATGTAACACCCCTCCTCCTGTAAGCTTACCTTACTGCTGGGGTCACACACTGATAGTAACACAATGTAACATCCCTCCTCCTGTAAGCTTACCTTACTGCTGGGGGGTCACACACTGATAGTAACACAATGTAACATCCCTCCTCCTGTAAGCTTACCTTACTGCTGGGGGGTCACACACTGATAGTAACACAATGTAACACCCCTCCTCCTGTAAGCTTACCTTACTGCTGGGGGGGTCACACTGATAGTAACACAATGTAACATCCCTCCTCCTGTAAGCTTACCTTACTGCTGGGGGGGTCACACTGATAGTAACACAATGTAACATCCCTCCTCCTGTAAGCTTACCTTACTGCCGGGGTCACACACTGATAGTAACACAATGTAACATCCCTCCTCCTGTAAGCTTACCTTACTGCTGGGGGGTCACACACTGATAGTAACACAATGTAACACCCCTCCTCCTGTAAGCTTACCTTACTGCTGGGGGGGTCACACTGATAGTAACACAATGTAACATCCCTCCTCCTGTAAGCTTACCTTACTGCTGGGGTCACACACTGATAGTAACACAATGTAACACCCCTCCTCCTGTAAGCTTACCTTACTGCTGGGGTCACACACTGATAGTAACACAATGTAACATCCCTCCTCCTGTAAGCTTACCTTACTGCTGGGGTCACACTGATAGTAACACAATGTAACATCCCTCCTCCTGTAAGCTTACCTTACTGCTGGGGTCACACTGATAGTAACACAATGTAACATCCCTCCTCCTGTAAGCTTACCTTACTGCTGGGGTCACACTGATAGTAACACAATGTAACATCCCTCCTCCTGTAAGCTTACCTTACTGCTGGGGTCACACACTGATAGTAACACAATGTAACACCCCTCCTCCTGTAAGCTTACCTTACTGCTGGGGGGGTGTCACACTGATAGTAACACAATGTAACATCCCTCCTCCTGTAAGCTTACCTTACTGCTGGGGTCACACTGATAGTAACACAATGTAACACCCCTCCTCCTGTAAGCTTACCTTACTGCTGGGGTCACACACTGATAGTAACACAATGTAACATCCCTCCTCCTGTAAGCTTACCTTACTGCTGGGGGGGTCACACTGATAGTAACACAATGTAACACCCCTCCTCCTGTAAGCTTACCTTACTGCTGGGGGGGTCACACTGATAGTAACACAATGTAACATCCCTCCTCCTGTAAGCTTACCTTACTGCTGGGGGGGTCACACTGATAGTAACACAATGTAACACCCCTCCTCCTGTAAGCTTACCTTACTGCTGGGGTCACACACTGATAGTAACACAATGTAACACCCCTCCTCCTGTAAGCTTACCTTACTGCTGGGGGGGGTCACACTGATAGTAACACAATGTAACATCCCTCCTCCTGTAAGCTTACCTTACTGCTGGGGTCACACACTGATAGTAACACAATGTAACATCCCTCCTCCTGTAAGCTTACCTTACTGCTGGGGTCACACACTGATAGTAACACAATGTAACACCCCTCCTCCTGTAAGCTTACCTTACTGCTGGGGGGTCACACTGATAGTAACACAATGTAACACCCCTCCTCCTGTAAGCTTACCTTACTGCTGGGGTCACACACTGATAGTAACACAATGTAACACCCCTCCTCCTGTAAGCTTACCTTACTGCTGGGGTCACACTGATAGTAACACAATGTAACATCCCTCCTCCTGTAAGCTTACCTTACTGCTGGGGTCACACACTGATAGTAACACAATGTAACATCCCTCCTCCTGTAAGCTTACCTTACTGCTGGGGTCACACACTGATAGTAACACAATGTAACATCCCTCCTCCTGTAAGCTTACCTTACTGCTGGGGTCACACTGATAGTAACACAATGTAACACCCCTCCTCCTGTAAGCTTACCTTACTGCTGGGGGGTCACACTGATAGTAACACAATGTAACACCCCTCCTCCTGTAAGCTTACCTTACTGCTGGGGGGTCACACTGATAGTAACACAATGTAACACCCCTCCTCCTGTAAGCTTACCTTACTGCTGGGGTCACATTGATAGTAACACAATGTAACATCCCTCCTCCTGTAAGCTTACCTTACTGCTGGGGTCACACACTGAGGAGCAGAGATCTCCACACACAACACAACAGCAGTGACTGCCCGACCAGGAGCTGCTCTGTATCTGGTAGATGCTGGAGGTGTAGGACCTGTGATGATGTCACAATCATGTAACCAGTACATGTGGGGGCGGAGCTCAGCAGTGCAAGGATTGGGATGAAGGGCCTGTCATCATGTAACAGGAGTGGGCGGGGTCCAGTTGCTAGGAGATGTGGTAGTGGCTTAGGTAAGTGTGTGACCCCAGCTGATGTACTTGCTAGTCCCTATTCCCACCATGCCTTCATGTCTGTGTTCCCTGTTATTACCTGTAAGTAGAAATGAGGGAATATACAGTACGGGTGAGTTTGCTTGAACTCAGACTATAAGCATGTGACTCCCGGATGCTGGAGAAGATGGATGCAGCACAAGGAACGTCTCCTCCGGCCACCAGGAGTCAAGTCCAACAGTTTTGGTTTGAACAGACATGAACCTTCTGTCAGTTTGCTCATCTTTACCTGTCGGAGTACAGGCCGGCACAGTGGTTAGGTTTTCAGTATGGTGAGTAGCTGTTTTGTTTTCTATGCATAAGGCTATTTGGCCAATTTGTGTCAATTCTTTGTTCGTGATTGGATAAAACTATTATTGGATGTTACTGCAGATGCACGCATCCTATCAGCTTAAAGCGAATATACCATCAGTACATTCACTTTAAGTTTTACATCCAAATAGAACAGTGCATGGTTCCGGGCTATTACTGAGCACCAGCCTCCTGGCCTAAAGCACTGGAGGCGGTCCGGCCCGCCCCCAGTGGGTGGAAACCCCGCCCCTCTATGATGCAGCTCCTTTGGACCGCAAGAAATGGGCATTAGTTCCCCGCACTGTTCTATTCGTGTGCAAAGTTAAAGCAAATGTTCTGATGGTTCATTTGCTTTAATAAAACATTATACATATTTGTAAGAAATAAATTGTATTTTTACCCTAACAGGAATTCCCAGTAAGAACTCAGGGGAACCCCTACTGTACATCCAGGCCGTCACACTACAGATCTATCATATAATCCTCCTGACCATGAGGAACCTTCTCCTGACCAATCACACACCGCGACCACAGCGACGGAGCACAGAGGAAGGGAGAGGATTCACTGTGATGAGTGCGGAAAAGAGTTAAAAAAATGATTAAGTCTTGTTACACGCAGAAGAACGCACACAGTAGAGAAGCTTTATTCATGTTCATAACGTGGAAAGTGTTTTCTAAAGAAATGAAGTCTTGTTACGCGTAAATGCTGGTGTCTGAGAAGATCATCTCGGCCAGGACTGCAGTACCGACCGGATGATCTTTACCGCCGCTGAATTAGAAGCTGCATCAGAATTCCCCATTGCACACAATGGAGCGCGTGGCCGGAGCCGCACGCTCCATTGGTTGCACTGACAGGGTTTTCTGCATTGAATAGCGCCTGCAGAAAACTGACAGGTCAGTTTGTTGCGGCACCGCTAGGAGCATACGCCAGGGAGAAGGTGAAGATTTGCTCCTTCTCCTGGTGTATGGCTCCTGTATGGCTTGCTCGCCTGATGGGCGGGCTGGCAGAGCTTGCAGGGACGTGATAAGGCGGGGAGGAGGTGTGGCCAATCATGATCAAAATCTACAGCAGGTGTAGATTTGGTACACCAGGCGCAGATTCGGGCACCCGGCCGGCCATATTCACTAAGAGGAGCGCGCCTCTTAGTGAATCCTGCTGGGGGAAAGGGGGTGGGGCCTAATATAAGAGTGGCCTACTTGTACGCCAGTCTTCATAAATCCCCCCTATGTGTATACACTCTGGCCAGGATTCCTTAGGAGGTACCACTGTGTAAGTTCCGTAGTAATCATGGCCGTTATTACAACGGACGTGACTATTGCAAAACTTACACAGTGGAAACATGGCCATAGACTGTATTCTTTTTTTCCAGGACTCTGTAGGGCGGCACACAACTTCTTCAGCCACTGGGAGCGATTTACAGAAATTGGCCAAAACCAAACAGTTTGGCAAGTCACAGCTATCACAATCACTCCAGTGCGTTTTCAGGGCACTGGCGGCTGCATCTTAGTGTTCAGCTCTCTGCTGGGCGCCGGAGATCCCAGAGCGTTGCCGGAGATCCCAGAGCATTGCTGAGATCCCTGATTGTTGCCGGAGATTCCCGAGCATTCCGGAGATCCCAGAGCGTTGCCGGAGATCCCAGAGCGTTGCAGAGATCCCTGATTGTTGCCGGAGATTCCAGAGCATTCCGGAGATCCCAGAGCATTGCAGAGATCCCAGATTGTTGCCGGAGATTCCAGAGCATTCCGGAGATCCCAGAGCGTTGCGGAGATCCCAGATTGTTGCCGGAGATCCCACAGTGTTGCTGGAAATCCCAGAGCGTTGCGGAGATCCCAGAGTGTTGCCGGAAATCCCAGAGCGTTGCGGAGATCTCAGAGCGTTGCCGGAGATCCCAGAGCATTGTCGGAGATCCCAGGGCATTGCCGGAGATCCCAGAGCGTTGCGGAGATCCCAGAGGGTTGCTGGAGATCCTGGAGCGTTGCCGGAGATCCCAGAGCATTGCGGAGATCCCAGAGCGTTGCGGAGATCCCAGAGCATTGTCGGAGGTCCCAGGGCCTTGCCAGAGATCCCAAAGCATTGCGGGGATTCCAGAGCGTTGCGGAGATCCCAGAGCGTTGCCGGAGATCCCAGAGCATTGCCGGAGATCCCAGAGCGTTGCTGGAGATCTCAGAGCGTTGCCGGAGATCCCAGAGCGTTGCAGAGATCCTAGAGTGTTGCCGGAGATCCCAGAGCGTTGCGGAGATCCCAGAGCATTGCCGGAGATCCCAGAGCATTGCCGGAGATCCCAGAGCATTGCCGGAGATCTCAGAGCGTTGCCGGAGATGCCAGAAAGTTGCGGAGATCCCAGAGCGTTGCCGGAGATCCCAGAGCGTTGCGAAGATTCCAGAGCGTTGCGGAGATCCCAGAGCATTGCCGGAGATCCCAGAGCATTGCCGGAGATCCCAGAGCATTGCCGGAGATCTCAGAGCATTGCCGGAGATCTCAGAGCATTGCCGGAGTTAGGCACTGACTGCTGTGTTCGGAAATGCTCTTGGATTTACAGGGGTTAGGGTCCGGAGTTAATGATAAATGATCGCAAAGGAGAGCCGCCTGAAAACAATCATATTACACAGAACGATAGTCGTTAGTTACGGTCATTTCTACGATTGTGACTATGATCATTCACTCTCTGATCCCAGCAAATGAACTAAAGCGAACAATGATTTTAGGTTCAGCTCCAAAGATGTGATTGATGACACACAGACGATAATCATTTAAATACAAATACCGATTTTCCGCACGATAATCATCTGGTGTAATAGGACACTGGCTGCTGTGCCCAGTATATCCCGGAGTGTTGCTGGAGTTATGCGACATCCACACCCGCTGTGTCAGTGTATACCGCTGCTGCTGCAGGGGGGAATCTGCTGTGTCTGTAGCCCCTTCCTGCATCATTTAGTAGGCCCCAATACCGCTCTCTGAATGCTGAGGCAATACCAAGTGGATTGAGTGCACTGATGCTCAACTGATGGAGGATGGGGACGTGGGAAGACGTGTGTGCACGGACAGCGGACCATCGTAGGACATCTATCACATAATAACATAACAACATCAAGTACAACCTACAGAAACCCTACTGTGCTGATCCAGGGGAAGGCAGAGACCCCTATGAGGCAGATGCCAAGTGCCCCATCACAGGGAGAAAATTCCCCCCCCGACTCCAATGGCGATCAGAATAATCCCGGGATCAGCGTCCTATCACATGGAGTCTAGTGCCCAGAACCTGTAATAATATATGTATAGAGAAGCATCCAGGCCTCCCCTGTACTTATATAATGAATAAGCCATGACATCATGTGGCAGAAAGTTCTACAATGTCACTGCTTTTACAGTAAAGAATATAAAGAGTTCCACAGTGTAACTGCTCTTACAGTAAAGAACATAGAGAGTTCTATACTATCACTGCTCTTACAGTAAGGAATATAGAGTTCCACAGTGTCACTGCTCTTACAGTAAAGAACAGAGAGTTCTATACTATCACTGCTCTTACAGTAAAGAATATAGAGTTCCACAGTGTCACTGCTCTTACAGTAAAGAAAATAGAGAGCTCCATAGTGTCACTGCAATTACAGGAAAAAATATAGAGAGCTCCACAGTGTCACTGCTCTTACAGGGAAGAATATAGAGAGCTCCATAGTCTCATTGCTTTAACAGTAAAGAATATAGAGAATTCCATAGTGTCACTGCTCTTACAGGAAAGAATATAGAGAGCTCCATAGTGTCACTGCTCTTACAGTAAAGAATATAGAGCTCTCTATAGTCTCACTGCTCTTACAGTAAAGAATATAGAGGGTTCCACAGTGTCACTGCTCTTCCAGTAAAGAATATAAAGAGTTCCGTAGTCTCACTGCTCTTACAGTAAGGAATATAGAGAGTTCCACAGTGTCACTGCTCTTACAGTAAAGAAAAGAGCGAGTTCCATAGTGTCACTGCTCTTACAGTAAAGAATATAGAGAGCTCCATAGTCTCACTGCTCTTACAGGGAGGAATATAGAGAGTTCCCTAGTCTCACTGCTCTTACAGTAAAGAATATAGAGAGCTCCATAGTCTCACAGCTCTTATATTAAAGAATATAGAGTTCCATAGTCTTACAGTAAAGAATATAGAGTCCCACAGTGTCACTGCTCTTACAGTAAAGAATATAGAGAGCTCCATAGTCTCACTGCTCTTACAGTAAAGAATCCGCTACTGTTCTGGTGGTGAAACCTTTTTTCGGCTAGATGTAGAGGATGTGTCATAGTTAAAGGGCCTAGGTTTAAGGAGACCACTACAAAGATCCCTGAACTATCCATTCATATGTTTGTACAATGTGATCAGATCTCCCGTAAGACATTTTTGTTTTCTAAACTATGACGCGAGTGCCACTTGCTGCAACTTTGTGCAGCGTGGAGACCGACAAGGAGGACAGCGGAGAGGAGTGGGTGGAGGACGATAATAGAGGTGATAGCGGGGTCCTAGACCCGAGGAAGAGGTGGTGGTCACACAGCCCACCTATACAGAGAAAGAGGAAGCTGAGTGCAGAAGTACAGCCACAGCCTGTAGTCAGCCTGCTAACTGCCCGCCCATCACACCACAGCCAGCACAGAGGAGCTCCCTGGCATGGCATCTCTGTAGTCAGGCTACCCCTAGGGCCTGAGCGCCACCTGCAGGACAGGGCACCTGAATGCTGAGCTGCAGGAGATCAGGCTCCAGAAAAACCATGAACCATCTAAGGAGGAAACAGCAGCAGCAGCTGTCCTGCAACTCATCTGTCTGGGGGACAAACAACTCACCGCCCACGAGCTGCGAACAGGTGACCAGTGATTGCTGGCGCTAAACGTGGTGGCGTGCGATAACTGGTAAATAGTGAGGCGGCTCTGGGCCCAGTCAGTGGGACGCACGTCCCTCCCTTAAGAAGAAAGTAATACGACAGCATGAAAATCCATGAAATTTATTCAAGCGACAACACAAGGGCAACGTTTCAACCCCGAGGGTAGTTATCGGGCCTGCTGTGATAAAGACCCCACAGGGTCTGAAATGTTTCTTTCAAACCAACTGTTGCCAAAGCATTGTCATTTTCTTCTATTTGTTTACTCCTTGCCGTCTTCACCTGACCCGAGATCACCCTCCCGGCTTCATGCAGTGCATAAACAGCAGCCAGGGGTGTTATATATATCAGTTGTCTCAGAAGGGAGGGGGGAGGATGGGGTTGGGAGCAGACGGACTCAACAGCTCAGGAAGAGATTTTTGTGTCTTCAGCAGAAAGCAGCAGCTCAGAACTGAGGGAAGGAGACGGAAAAGTTGATGACATGTAAGGAAGGAATTGTTAGTCTCCAGTACGGGAGATGATTCAGCATGTAGTTTACCTGGATAGCCCCTTAAGGCAATAAATAAAATAATTTAATACAACTGTTTTCATTGTTCTATTTCCATGAACTCCCATACACACAGGATCTGCGACATAACACGTGTGCGCTAAATATTTAAAGTGTACCTGTCGATTCCCATACACTCAGGGCCACCTCTCTGGCGCCATTCTGCAGCTCCCCCGCCTCCCTGCGTTCACGCTTACAGGGTAAGGAGGGTGGTCGAGTACCCATCAAATCCTGGAGCGGAGGCTGAGCCCCTACAATGAGCTGCATCCCAGTCGGTACTGGAGGCCTCTGTGTGATTGGGATAGGGACATCCTGTGTCTCGACTCTTTTTTCTCATGAAGATTTCGGCCAGTAAGAAATAAAGCACAGCGCCCTCTGGTGTTCGAAAGGATAGAACAGGTTTAAAACACATTATGGCCAAAATATTTATTAAAGTAAATTACAAGATTGTCCATTATAATTGCCTTTAGTAATAAAACAATTCTCACATTCTGAACATAAAAACATCATCTCTCCTGTGACTTCTCTCATGCTTAGCAAGATTCGATTGCTTTGTAAAACATTTCCCGCATTCTGAACATGAAAATGGCTTCTCTCCTGTGTGCCTTCTCTCGTGTATAAGAAGGTCCGATTTATTTACAAAACATTTCCCACATTGTGAACATGAATACGGCTTCTCTCCTGTGTGACTTCTCTGATGTGACACAAGGCTTGATTTATACGTAAAACACTTCCCACATTCTGAACACGAATAGGGCTTCTCTCCTGTGTGACTTCTCTTATGGATAACCAGGTTTGATTTGTTGGTAAAACACTTCCCACATTCTGAACATGAATACGGCTTCTCTCCTGTGTGACTTCTCTTATGCATAACAAGATTTGACTTATTGGGAAAACATTTCCCACATTCTGAACAGGAATACGGCTTCTCTCCTGTGTGACTCCTCTCATGAATAGTAAGATTTGATTTACTTGTAAAACATTTCCCACATTCTAAACAGGGATGTGTCCTCTTTGCTGTGTGACTTCTCTCATGTATGACAAGATTTGATTTATTTATAAAACATTTTCCACATTGTGAACATGAATATGGCCTTTCCCCTGTGTGAATTCTTTTGTGAGTAAAAAGATCTGATTTTCTTCTAAATTCTTTTCCACATTCATCACAGTCAAATCGTTCTCCCTCTCTCTGCTCTGTCCCTGTGGTCGCAGTGTGTGAGCGGTCAGGAGAAGGTTCCTCATGGTCAGGAGGATTATATGATAGATCTGTAGTGTGACGTCCTGGATGTACAGTAAGGGGGAGGAGGGCTTCTCCTGAGGAGCGCTGCTCCCCACCTTCATCCTCCTCCTTATAGTTCAGCGTTAGCACAATGTTCCTCTCAGAGATGTTACCGGCATTTTCTGTTAGGAATAAAGATGGATTTAGTGACTTTCGCACCTTAATACATATTTTTATTCTACTTGTAGTCTAAAAACTTTGAACCCAGTGTTGCTCACTGTGATTATCCCTCCCAGCATTACAAAGAAGCTACGGTGTTGCAGATACAGCCTGCCAGGGTCTCGTTTACATCAGCCGTCTCAGAAGGGAGGGGGGAGGAGGAGGGGACAGACAGAAAAGCTCACACACAGATTTGTGTCTTCAGCAGAAAGCAGCAGCTGAGAACTGGGGGAAGGAGACTAAATAGATAATAACAGGTACAGAAAAAATTGTTAGTCTCACCATGGGCAGCAACATATCAAAATGATATGTGTGAGTGGAGTACCCCTTTAAATTGTCACAGACTGATGTTGAATGGTTCTATAGTAAAATTTAATGCAAACAATAAGGCACCGTGACTAGTATATAACTGCATGACAGAGAGCGGTGTGAGGTCCGGGATGTCGGTTACTGTTGTAGCTGCAGGAATATAGGACGTATTTAAAGATTTCATGTAAAAATTGTTAATTAACGAATACTGAAAGCCGCAGTCCATGTGATGCGTGATCGTCGCCAGTCCCTCCCGAATGTCCAAAACTTTACATCTCCTCACTATGAAATACACAGTGACCTGACTGACACAAATCCACTACTATCTGTACTCTGCTACCACTATGAGAGTGTCACTCCTGCAGCTCCTCAGTATCATCAAGTCTATTATATTTCAAGGTGTAAATTGAATTTATTTTTAATCTGAAATTGATAAAATGCTGTAATACTGACTACTGTGACAACTACTAGTGCAGCAACGCAAACGCTGAGGAGACCCCTGCGGAAAGGTGATGAAAGAGGGTCCGGCTCCTGCAGATCTAATGACGGCCGAAATACGAGAGATTATTCATTTTCTGTGTCCTCCCTGTGTAACTCCATCCTCCCATACCTGGTATAGCAGCTCCCGGCGCCTCCTCCTCCTTCACCTCACTCATACACGGGGGATCGCCCCTCATCCTCTCTTCTTCTGCTTCATCCTCCACTTTAATATTAGTCACCTGATCTCCCCCCTGATGGGACATATAGAACAATTCAGTACAATCCAGCAGACAGGAGGGAAAATCTAACACATCAACATAAGAAACCAGCAACATGTATCTATCAGCCTCATCACATCTATGAGTGCAGGAGCAACAACCACCGGGGGGCGCTATAGAGATATAGTGCTATAGCATCAGCCTCATCTACTTGCTGATTGTCTGCTGGGACATTTCCCTCTGGACAGTCCTGGGAATACAGAGGACGGGGACACCTCTCTGGTGGATTCCTGTCACTGCCTCCATCTGTAGGGAAGACACAGGGAGACAATCCATTATACACTGCTACATGTCATCAGGAG